>NW_014569587.1:990869-998434 GCF_001313835.1 Polistes canadensis
TTTCAAAAAAGATATATATATATATATACATAGAAATATACACACGCATATTAGCTTATATTTTTTTGTTGTTCTCCCCCGTTTCGTTAATTAAAAGCAAGGAAGTAATCTCAAATTTCGCGTTATTACGTTATGCGAGAATTTTTAAACACACAACAATATTATATTATAATAAATACATTCACATATATTTTCACATATATATATATATATACATACAATAAAGTAAATAAAAGGAAAAAGGAAGTAACGTTTTCATAAATTTCAACTGTAAAATAGTCGATTAACATGTTCCCCTACCTCGTATCGTTACATTCAAAGTACATTGTTCGAAGAAAAAGATTCGAATCACGGATAAAGTTTCTCACTGGCTCCGAGTCATTATCGTTCCGATGTCGAAGTGGAATGGGTGAGTTCAATTGCTATATATATAAGGTGGGGATGAGATGAAATGAAATGAAATGACGAGGGGTGGGGGAAAAAAAAGGTAAAACACTCTAACGAGCCGCATGTGATTCCAAATTTGGCGTTACACGAGTTTATCCCAATTATCGATGTCTCGAGATGACGTTACTCTCTTTTTCTTTCACATACGCATACATTCATATATATATATATAAACACATATGAGTGGTCCGGCTGTGTACGAATGTGTACGTTTATGTAATGATACATATATACATATATATAATACATTAAAGGAAATAAAACGAAACAAAAAAAAATAAAAAAGAGGCGCGAGTAGTACTCGTTTCATCTCGCTTGTAACGTTTTCGTTTACATACGTTTAATTACACGCTTATCAGGTTCGACGCTCGTTCCGCGTTCGATAAAATTTATCAAAGCATACACGAAGCAGATCGTAGTTGGAGTGTGTCGAAGGGCCATCCAATATCTTTACGTTTCGTTTCGTTTCATTTCGTTTCGTTTGGTTGGTTGGTTGGTTGGTTGGTTGGTAGGTACGTTAATTAAAGGCGAGAATTAAAGGAGAAGGTTTCACCGATTTTTTTTTCATTTTTTGTTTTTTTTTTTTTTTCTTTTTTCAGATTTATCGTCAGCTCTGAGAAATCAAGAGTAATCTCAACCTATGTAATAACTATATATATGTATACTTGTATAGTATTGTAATGTTAATTTATGAAATCCGTTATTTCGTGAAATAATTAACACTATTACGTAAAACAATAAATTGATCAATTAATAGTACGAATAAAAGCAACATTACGTAGTTCAATTCGGTTATATCTGATTTTTTTTTTTACAAAAAAAAAAAACGAATAGTTTAGGTGTATGAAATAAAAATTGTATAGATGAGATTTTTAATAGAATAGAAACGACAATATTGAAATATAAACATCGGATGAGGAGTAACGTATTTACATATATGTATGTATAAACGAAATATTAAACTACTGAGAAACCTTTTATTTTTTAGTCGTCATTCTTCTAAGCTTCTGACTAAACGTGTTCGTGTTATAGATATTATACATTAGATACAATGTTTTATATCCTTTTTTTTTTTTATACCACACATGTACTTTAATTAATAATATTTCAATAATAATTCACGTCAGTTGTGTATTTCGTTTTATATACGATACTTATATATATATACACGTATGCGAATATCTATGTATATTAAAATATTAAATTTGTAGGTAATTGTTATATCTGATACGTCTAACACGTTTCACACATGATAGTACAATCTCTGTATTTTGAATTATTATATTAATTATTATGTATATATATATATATATATATATATATTTAGATACGTATATATGTGATTTAACAAATATTTTTATCTTAATATCAAGCTGTACATTTGACCAACGTAACGACGCACGACATATATTCGTTTCCATATTCGCAAAAATATGTTCTCGTTCTCGTACATAACTACCTATATACACATATACATGAATATATATATATATATATATATAATGCGTAACGTAATGTCACGCAACACTGTATATACATATATGTTGTATATAAATGAACGGTAAATTTTTCTCCCCCATGACTCTTGCACGATCATTATATTTCTTTCGTATTTTACTATAAAAATTCGAAACTCTCGTTCTTCATAAATGTTCGAAGTAATGTGTAACGCGTTTCTTTGTTATTAACCACAAAAATAAAAACCTAGAGATCTCTCTCTACTCTGTAATTCGTGTCGTCAACGATGCGAAGGAAAAACAGGTGAAAATAATGGACGGGAATGTGTTTCAATTTTTTTGTCTCTCTCTGTTCCGATTTTTTCTTTTTTTCCTTTTCCTTTCCTCTCCTTTCTTTTCCTTTCCTTGACTCGATGAAAAAAGATCTACGCACGCGGTGCAAAGAAGAAAATTCCAGTTTCCTGAAAGTCGTGAAATTTCAGTTTTTCCCCGGGTAGGAAATTAGAACTTCCTCTGAATAATTCGTCAGATGAGAAAGAGAAGGATAGAAGAAGAAGAAGGATGGATATAGAAAGGAACCGTAGAAACGAAAGAAGAGAAACGTTCTTTTTTTTTTTCTTTTTCTTTTCCTTCTTTTTCTTTTTTCCTTTTCCTTTGGGAAGATTTGCTCGGATTAATTGGGCGGTCGGTGAAACCGTGCACCCTTGCTTGAGATCACGTAACTCACGATCTCTTTTATCTAACGGATGTTCAGCAAATAAAGAACGAAGAAGTAACTCAAGAGATAATTTCAAAAAAAAGGCGGGTGGAGGGGGAAGGGGGGAGGGACTCTATTTGTGTCGAACGTTAAGGATTATCTCGTTAAGCAAGAAACTTGATATCTTCTTTTACGATGAACAGTATTCGGACATCATCCTGAGAATATGATCAAATATATTAAAGGATAAAGTTTAATATTAAGGTTATCATTAATTAATATTAGATTGACGGATGTTGGATATAATATATAATATTTTGTTCTGAAACAAATCAATATTACTCGAACATATAAAAATTCATGTGTTTTTTTTAACACAAAGAAAAAAAAACAAATATTATATTAAAGAAACTCTATATTCAACGAACAATTATTTTATTATAAAAATTTGATTATATCCTTAGTAAAAATTCTATCCCATCAGAAATTATTCGTACAAATTAAGAAAAAGGATAAAAATTATAGAAATAAAAAGAAAAAAATAACGAGTAGAGAAAGAGAGAGAGAGAGAGAGGGAGAAAAATAAAGCTCATTTATTTAACATAGATAACAATTGTTCGTTCGATTGAAAAACGATTTCTAGGTACAACGGCGAGAGAAAAATCGTGCGAACAACTCGATGAGAGATAAAAAAAAACGTGATCGGTACAGCCCTGTTCGTAATGGATACATTGGTGAGAGGGATCGTCCTCTTCTATCATCTCTCTCTCTCTCTCTCTCTCTCTCCCCCCTCTCTTTCTCTTTTTTTTTCTTTCTCCTCTTTCGATTCGAAGGGTTTTTCTCACGGCGGAATCCCTTTGATCGCAGTCACGTATCCAACCGACCAACCAACCAACCAACCAACCAACCGTCGAGAAAAGAAACGAAGGACCTGCCTCGACGATATCGCCTAATTAACATATGCGAAGCGAGATGCGAGAACACACACACACACCCTTCCTTCCTTTCTTTCTTTCTTTCTATCTATCTGTCTGTCTCTTTCTTTCTCACACTCATTCCTTTTCTATATTTCTTTTCTATTTCCATCTCTTTTTCTTTTACATACCCCTACGATTATGTTTCCCATATATCCGTCAGTACGTGATTCAAATTCCAAGAACTATTCGATCCCGATGTCTAGCGTGAAAAAGGGAAAAACAGGTATAGAGATAAAGGGAGAGAGAGAGAGAGAGAGAGGGGGGGGGTGAGGGTAAAGGGAGAACATAGAATGCAGGTATATTTCAGATTAAAAATGGCGTCGTACTATGTCTCTCAAGTTGAATTTTGTTGAGGTAGGTTCTATTCGTTCTTATATATTTCTCGTCGACATAAAGAATTATTAATATATTATGAAATAATTATAAAAATTATATATATTATATATATATATGATATTAAATATAGTAATATTGTTATTATATAGGTCTCTAGTATTAATTAATATCGTTTCTTTTCTTTTGTTTGTTCTTAGAAAAAAGATTTTTAAATTGTTTGGATTAATGATTTTTACACGATAACAATATCAATCGTTACTATATACAATAATTTTTCCTCCTCTATGATTTAATATTTTACTATTAACGTTTAAGAAATTTTGTAAGCAAAAAAAAGAAAAATAAAAGTATACACAGATACGTATTTATCTTACGTTAAGTTAAAGTAAAATTGGTACAAGAGGAACAGGAATAGAAGCTTGAAGGTACAAACGAGAGGATGAATTCCAATGGTGGTTCCACTAATATTATCTAACTTCTCCAGTTGGTGTTATGTATATACATATGTAAGTAAGTAAGTAAGTAAGTAAGTAAGTACGTACGTTGAACGTACGCAACTAGGAAGTAACGTCAACGCTTTATTCTCTTTTCCCATCTCCCCCCACCCCTCTTTACCCCTCTCTTCTTCATTCTCTTTAGTTCTCTCTCTCTCTTTTTCCTTTGTGTTTTTATTTTTATTTCCTTTTTTTCTACTTTATTTTTTCGTTTCTTTTCTTTTCTTTTCTTTTCCCTCTCTCTCTCTCTCTCTCTCTCTCTCTCTCTCTCTCTCTCTCTCTCTCTCTCTCTCTTTTTCTTTTTTTTTTTTTTTTGAATTCGTCGAGACCTTGCGCGTTGCACCACGTTTCTCTCTACTCGACGCAGCCATTTTTTTCGCCCCAACAAAAATGCACTCCGAGAACATGACACAGTGTGGTGGTGGTGGTGGTGGCGTAGAGGGATGGGAGGAGGTAGGGACAGGAGAAAGGATAGAACGAAATGAAGCCATTTACTTCCGGCTAACGTTAATACGCTCACGCTTTTCCTTTTAGCTCGGACTTTTTGATAAAAAAAAAAAAAAAAAAAAAGAGATAAAGAGCGCGTCGGGAAGAGAGAGGATATGTAGAGAAAGAGAAAGAGAGAGAGAGAGAGAGACAGAGATAGGGGAGGGAGGGAAGTGCGTTTGTGGACATTTTTTTTATTTCGTAGTTTTGAACGAGAAAGAAAACTAAAAAGATGTAGAGAGAGAGAGAGAGAGAGAGAGAGAAAATCATTCGTTATAAAATCTCTATACGTATTTCAGTGATTTTGTTAAAGAGAAAATACTAATAAAAAAAATATCGAGTTTGAAATATAATGAAGAAATTTTTATCATTATCTCTCTCTCTCTCTCTCTCTCTCTATCTATCTCACGGGGGAATTCATGTTTGTCAGCCGATAACAAAATTAGTTTAGCAAATTTTGTCTTTTCCTCCCGTTGACCCTCACCTACTAACCCCTCCTCCTCCTCGCCCCCCCCCGGTAAATTTTAGCGACAAAATTATGTTAAAAGTAAAGGAGAGTGTAGGTGGGTGGTAGTGGTGGTAGGATTCTGGAGAATTGTCAGAGAAATAAATCGAATTTCTGGCGTGTATAAAAATGTTGCTTTGTTCCTTCATTCGAAATTCAGTGCTCAGTTTCAACTCAGGAGCGTAGGAACGGACGGTCACCAGGTGCCACTAGGGGATCGTATCCTCTCTTCCCCCAAAGAGCAGATTACGCTCGGAGCTAGCAACCAGAGCCAGTATTACTTCTCTCTTCCTTCTTTTCATTCTCTTGCTCTCAATTCTCTCTCTCTCTTTCTTTCTCTTTCTCTTCTTTCTTCTGCTGAACGAACCTACTACTCCAATCTCATTCCACTTTCAACGTAGTCGTCGTCGTCGTCGTCGTCGTAGTCGTTGTCGTCGTTGGCGTTGGCGTTGGCGTTGCCGTCGTACAACGTCGTTCATTCGTTCTATAACTAAAGCACGGCGCACACCATCGGCATCGTCATGGAAACGGCAAAGCCTCGAAAAATCATTCCTACGTCGAGAGTCGGTCGATAATAATAATAATAAAAAAAAAGAGAAAAAAAGGTAGGATAGGAAAAAAAAATTAAAGGAAGAAAGAAGGAAAGAAAGAAAGAAAGAAATAGAGCAAGGAAAAAAAAAAAGTGGGATGATGATGATGATGATGATGATGATGGTGGGAGGAAGAAAGAGAAAAAGAAAAAAAAAAACTAAAAAGCTTCTTGTATAAAGAGCAACAACGATCGAATTTATTTCGCCGATGTATTATTTGCAATACGGAAAAAAAAAAAAATAAAGTAAAAGAAAAAAAACATCTTGCATCTTGCCTGGAAGTGATTTTCAAAGGAATCCCCCCGCGTGTGTTTCGTATATATCTTGTTGGATTTTAAAAATCTTACGGTAACCATTAATTCTCTCAACAACATCGTTTCACTATCTCTCTCTCTCTTTCTTTCTTTCTTTCTTATTCGCGGCAAATGTTTCAAATTTCATTCTAAATTAAATCGATCTTTTTTTATGCTATACACAACGTGTGTGTCGACAAGGTTTCGTGAAATCGAACGTTGAAAGAAGAAAGATAAAAAAGAAAAAAAAGAAAAGAATAACCATCCCTCGTTTTTCCTATATACATTTTGTATCATCTGATACCGGGGTGGCTGGGCTCGTTTATTTTAAAAATTGACCGATAACGAAGGAAAAGAAAGAAAAAAAAAAAAGAAAAGAAAACAAAGAAAGAAAGAAAGAGATTGATAAAGAAAAACGAGAGGGGTGAGAAGGAGAAAAAAATCAGAAACTTCTCGGTGGTAGGGGCAGGACTGAGGGGGATGGTTTGAAATAATAGCAAACGAACGAATTTATTTAGCCGATGAGAAGGAATCTTTGCTTCGGAAGAGATTTCAAAGAGGTACGCCATGTTTGGAACCGGTTTGTTAAATTTGGAAAATCTTACAGGGGAATGGGAAGAAAGGGCAGGGAGAGAGGAGGGAAGGGAGGCCACTTTTCTCTCGGCAACGTCATCCCTTTTCTCATTCTCATTCTCATTCTCATTCTCTCTCTTTCTCTCTCTTTCTCTCTCTTTCTTTCTCTTTCTTTCTCGCAGGAAATCTTTAGTAGTTCGAGTTTTCTCGCTAGGTCTCGTTTCTACGCCGAAAACGCATTTACGGCAAAAATTTACGGTTAGTCATAACGACGACGACTACGACGACACGGGCGCCGAGGTCACCGCAGGAAAACCTTTATTTCCCCGCAAAAGGTTCCTTCCTTCGGTATCCTTGTCTTTTTTCTTATTCTCTTTCTCTTTCTCTCTCTCTCTCTCTCTCTCTCGTTGTGTTTCATTGTCCTTTCTTCCACCCAGAGCAAAGAACTTTGCCTCTTTCGGTCTCCTCGTACTCGAGACCCTTCTTCTTCTCGCACGGTTGCGCGTCTATCTCTCCTCTTATGTTAGTGTGACAAGGACCGAGACAAGAGGTTAGAAAGAAAAAGAAAAAGAAAGAAAAAGTGTAGAAAAATGGAAAGAAGTAAGGGAGGAAACTACGAGCGATGTCACACTCTCGGCACTTGACGCTATCTCGGTGGGTTGCTTGCTTTCCATGCTGTGTTAGAATGTATATATATATATATATATATA
>NW_014569587.1:998909-1010265 GCF_001313835.1 Polistes canadensis
ATTAATATTTTTAATATAATATTTTGTCACATTATTTTTCTCTTTTCACAATATTCTATCTCCTTTTTCTATTAATTAATTTAAGAATTATTCTAACGTCATTTGTAAATGAAAGAAAGAAAAAAGAAAAAAAAGGAAATATAAATCGTCATTCTCATTATCGAGAAGAGAGAGAGAGAGAGAGAGAGGGAGTTTGAAAAACTCAAGAAGAAATATCATTGGTGCAGCACGTTCCGCCATTTTCCGGAACGGTATGGCGAATAACTCGAGGACGAGGACGACGAGGACTACGACTACGACTATGACTACGACTACGATGTAGATCTTAAAGCTCGCTGTCGGGCGTCGTCATCCGAGGAACGACGAGAGCTCGTAAAGCATCGAGAACGTAAAAAGCTAGCTTTATACCCGGTGTCTCGACGATCACGTGTCGTCGGATACCGCGATAACGAGGAAGAGAGCGAGTTTGAAGGGTGAACGTGAGCGCACCACCGTAACGACCGAATATTTTTCCTTCCGACTACTACCCCCTTATTCTATCTCTCTCTCTCTCTCTCTCTTTCTTTCTCTAACTATCTTTTTCACTCCCACTATCTCTAACTTTATCTATATTCCTTTCTTCAACCACCTTCCGTGGCTCGCGATAAAACTTCATTCGTTTTTGCGATATATATGCCACTACCAGCAACCATACTGACACACGATGAGAAAGAGAGAGAGAGAGAGAGAGAGAGAGAGAGTTTTACCTATTTTCTCTGAACCCGATTCTCTTTCCGATTATCGAACGAAAGCGTCAGCTTGCATGAAAATTTTATACTTTGAAAAATAAACTTTGCGATTAATCGCGAAGACGTTTCTACTACTACTACTACACTACTACTAGTTTCTAATTTTGTTTGAAATTAAAATCGATATTTTCCGCGATCTAGTTTACTATATATCACATTTAATTTTATAAAATAAAAGTTAAAAAAAGGAAAGAAGACAAAATAGTAACAAATAATCGTAACATTCGATCCATACGCGTTATTTCGATTCACAATACAAACCACCAACAATAATTCTTATGTATCATCCCCCGTTAGTAAAGATAAATCGGGTGCAAAGAATTCAGAAATACTTTACCGACGTGTTTTATCGTTGACCCTTCTCCTTCTTCGTGTTCGACGAAGCGAGTTGATCTCTCCATCCCGTTTTCTATACCGTAGCCCTATTTTCACGTGTTTTTGACGCGGTCAAACGGCATTTTTTTTTATCGCTATATCATTTCTCTTTCCTTTTTTTTTTCTCTTTCTTTCTTTCTCTGTCGTCAAGGATCGCGAACAAGGACAATTTGTTTCTCCATCGTCTAAGCTTTCCTTTTTTATTTTTTTTTTTCTCTATCTCTCTCTTGCTCTCTCTTTCGAAAGTTTACTCTTTCGTACGATAATCTAGAAAAGACAAGAGAAAAAAAAAAAAAAGAAAAAAAAAAGGGGATTGGCAAAAGTTCGATTCAGCGGGGAGTGTTTATTGAATTCCTATGCGATCCATTATTTGCGGCCTGCCGAATCCGAGCCCCGGAGCAATAAATCGTCCGAATCTGTGGGCCCAACAAAAGGGAGAGAGATGCTGCTCGTCGAAAGGGAAGTAGAAGGGAGAGGGCTTGAAAATCCACGTCGGCGTTGAGAGCCACCACGACCACCACCTACATCACCAGCCCTTTCCTTCTTCTTCTTCTTCTTCTTCTCCTCCTCCTCTTCCTCCTCCTCCTCCTCCTCCTCAGCCAGGAAAACGCTCGAGGGAACTGGTTAAGCGGTACTTCGCTTGGAAGGACTCGATGCTTAAGGGCTCCTCGAGTAGTTCTCTCCTCGATCGAACGAGCCACGCTTTATTACCGAATCAGCCACCACCATCGGTAACTTCGACGAAATCTACAATCGAATTTTCGTCCTTTTGTACTCATCGATTTTCTTTTTTTTTTTTTTAAATAATTTTAGGTACTCTCGTAATTTGTTTCTTTGTGTATATTACTTTTTTTTTTTTTAATCACCATTTTGCGCGTACAATAAGATTGAAATTTTATCTCAACGCAACGATATTTCATATTATATTATATTATTCGTAGGTTTTTTTTTTGCATAATTAGTGTTAAAATTTTCTTAACTATTTGAGTGCTGTTAACGTAAATATGCGTTTGGTATAAAAGTTGATACGCGTGTTTTTTTATCCAATGTGAATGTAAAATAATGTAATATTTGTTGTTGTTGTTGTATCTTGTCGGATGAAAATAATATTGTGAGAAACAAAAATTGTAATTATTAATTATAATTTATTAATATTAGCATATCTGGTCACATTAATAATAAACTATTTTATTCGTAGAAAACACACTTGAGTTAAAAGTATTCAGCATTCAAAAGGTTAAGACGTAAACAGTATTTACATATAAAATAGTAATACACGATTTCCAATTTTTATTTGAATTATTTTTAAATATAAATATATTCCACAGTAAAATGAGATTAAAAAATGGGATACGATTATTGGGGTCATTAAATTCGTTTTCTTATGCTTTACAAGAAGAATATCGTTAAAAAAAAAAAAAGAAAAATATAAGGTTTCATATTTCCAATTATATTCTGATCTATAACCTTAAGACTAATCTTAATTTTCTATAAAAAATATTGAACTATCGAAAAATATCAACAAAAATTGGTGTTTCTCGTACGTTTGAAATGAAATCTTGCTACATTTTTCGTAAATCGCGAATTAATGGAAGAAATAGTATCGTATCTCGTATACTTACATCTAGTATTGTCTATTATTTAGCGAGCGAGGTATTACACAATCGTTTTTCAGTATAATGGATTATGAAATTTTCGAGTGATTACGCAGCGATAAAATGTAAGAACGGCTTACGATTCTGTTAGGATATAAAAGAAGGTGCTATAACGCACAGATACGGCCATTAATTCGTTCCGTTGAGAAATAATCGTTCGCATAGCATATCGCTAAGAGATAAAAGGGGATAGCGTGGGGTCTGGACCAGTTGGCACCACCCTTCATTCCTTCCTTCCTTCAATTTGGATCTTGCAGTTTGGCAGAACCCTTGGTACACAACGAATCAGGGTAAAGTGTAGTCGTTAGCATGCCGGTCTCTATCGTTTATCCTTTCTTAGTGGCTAACCCCTGGAAACTCTGAGCAATACGATATGCCATACGAATCCCTAGGAAAATGGTGGCAGCTTGAATCGTGGAGATTCTCTCTCACGCTTCTATTCTCTTATCTTCCTGGATAAACCAGATAAGAAAGAGGAATGAATCGATTTACGTACGAACATACGAACGAACGAACGAACGAACGAACGAACGAACGAACGATCGATCCTTCGATGATAGATAGTAAATAAAGATTGGTGATTATGTATATCCAAAAAAGAAATTGGTTAAACGAAGAAAAAAGTTAAATAGAAAGAAACAACTTTTCTAACATAATTTTTCATTGATCCTATTGCATTATAAAATTTCAAAAAATAACATAGAATTTATTTAGAAAAATTAAAGAAATATTCTACAAACACACAGAGTTTCATTGATTCTAACGAAAACGAAGAAAGAAACGGAACAAGTAGATAAAGAAAGAAAGAGAGAGAAGAGTTTGGAGGACACAATTATAAAAGTTCGTCCTGTCGATGGAGAAACGCGTGCCACCGAGAGTGCAACGAGGAAACGGACGTTCCGATAGCAAGAAAGAGAGTGTAAGAGAGAAAGAGAGAGAGAGAGAGAGAGAGAGAAGAAGAAGGGTAGAAGCAGTAGGGTGGTAGTTGCCCCGTTGAATCAAGATGAGCGACAGCGTGGATGGGGTGAGACCAGGAAGGTGGTCGGAAGCGGACAGAGCCGTGGGTTGGGTTCCACGGGAGTGGATAGATGGGCGAGTTGTGAGTTATCAGGGTCGGCAGGCTCGTGGCTCTACTCGTTCTCTTTCTCTCTCTCTCTCCTGTCTGTACTAGAAAGAGAGAGGGAGAGAGAGGGAGAAGGAGAGAGAGAGAGATAGAACTAGTGGGATAGACTGGGGTAGTTCTGGCCAGGTCCTATCCACCAGGAGGAGCCTTTGGTGGGTTGGGGTGATCGATATGCTGTGTGGCAGTACGCCTCTGCCGTACAGCATGGCATGTCGACGTGCGCACCCTCCTAATTAACCCTTTTCAACGCGATGCGTGCCACTCTTCTATCTAACCCTTCCCCAACTCGACTTTCTCTCTCTCTCTCTATCTATCTTTCTCTCTTTCTCTCTTTCTCTCTATCTCTCCATCTCTCTCACTTACTTTCTATTTCTCTTTACATTTCTTTTTTTTTTTTTACTACTACTAGAGTTTTCTTTTTTTCTTTTTTGTTTCATCTTCCTTTTATGCTTTTAATTTTTTACCTTTGTAATAATTATTCCAATCCTATAATTTAGCGCTCGCAATTATACTCTTCGTTAAATCCTTTGTTATCTAACTTTTCGACTATTTGAAATTTCCCGCGGAAAGTCGTCGTTCGAACACTTTTATATCGGATGGATGGATGGATGAATGGATGGATGGATGGATGGACAATCGCTCGACATGTCCACGATACTAGAGGCTAACTTACTCGCGTGTGTCCTATCGTTTTCATAGTTGAAATATGACCCTTTTGTAAATCAAGATTTAAACGCCCGAACTAACCTAAAGATTGATGTCACCTTCGTCATCCCTTTTACAAAAAATATTATAACTTTTTCTTCTTCTACTTCTTTTTTCGTGTCTATTATTTTTTATTTTCTTTTATTTATTTATTAAGATAGTTAATTTTATTATATATGTTACCTTCAAAGCCGGAAATCAGTCATTGCTAGTAATTTCAAATATCAGAGATTGCAATGCTGTAAATTGCACAAATATGCTATTTCTTTAAGAAGTTTCGGTAAATATATTTTATACTTATAGTAAACGAATTTTAATGATTTTTATATTAAATTAAAATACACTCTTTTGTCTACGCGTAAAATACCATATAGAGTTATAAATTGATCTGCAAAAGTTCAAAAAATGTCAAAGAATGCAATGCAGTAAATTGTGCATCTTAACAATTTCTTTGAATAGTTTTGGTAAATATTTTTTATACTAAGAGTGATTAGATTTTAATGACACTTATATTAAATTAAAGTACACTCTTTTGTCTACGCGTAAAATACCATATCAAGTTATAAATTTAGCATGTAAAGTTCAAAAAATGTCAGAGAAGGCAATGCAGTAAATTGTGCATCCTTGCAATTTCTTTGAAAAGTTTTGGTAAATATTTTTTATACTAAGAGTGATTAGATTTTAATGACTCTTATTGGCATGACGAGAAAGCCGCGGTGTGTTGGTGAATAAGGGAAGGGGGTAGGGGGTAGGCTGAAATACGTGAATCGAGGCAAGGATAGGAAGAGAATGAGAAAGAGAAAGAGAGAAACAGTAGAAGGGATCGAAACGATCAAAACTACCGGCAGGCGTCACGCGCCATTCAAACCCTCCTGCTTGTACCCTTGTTCTAATTCGAACCTATATATATATAGGTATATAGACATGTATAAATGATGTGTGTGAATTGACGCGAGAAAAAAGAAAAAGAAAGAAAAGAGGAGAACAACGATTTTCCAAATTTTTCGAAAATAAAATAATCGACCGTGATATTTTCTTCTTTTTTTTTTTATATCCTTTTAAACAATATCATCGTTTTCCATTCATTCGTTTAAATAATTAGAAATAGAAATGATTAGGATATTTATTTTCTTTTTACAAATTGGATCGCGGATACATAGAATTTCTATAAAAAAGATTTGGTTTTTTTTTTTTTGGAGGATTCTTTATTGTATTATATAATATAATATAAATATAAACGCACACACCGGCATGAATTTCGATAGATATGAGCTTTATATAACGGCCAATTTATTATTACAAATTTATCGATAACCCCCACGTGCGTATATCCGTCACTCGGGAATTCGTTTGGAATGATTAATCGACACGATAAAATAATTAACGCTTAATACAATGCATTATTTACGATTTGCTGTAATTATTGTGAAATCACGCGATACGAGTGAGTATGTCCCTCTTTGTTTCATCTTATTATTCATATTCACCTTCATATATATATATATATAAAAAAACTAAAAACAAAAAGTTCCTTTTGTTTTTGCCAACACTTGAAACTTTTCAACCCACCCTAGTAAAAAAACAAAAAAAAAAAGTGTCAATTTCTTTCCGAACGAAGATAAAATTCTTAAATACAATCATCGAATCTTTTTTCATCGCACAGAACTATTCATATAATATTACAAAATTAATAGAATACACAAAAAAAAAAAAACGTAGTAAATTAAAAAAAAAAAAAACAAAAATTTAAAATTTTAACATCATACGTTTTAAAGCTACGGACGTACACCAGACAACGAAAAAGAGAGAAAAAGTGATAGGGAAATACAGCAAGAGCGGAACAGAGACAGAGACAGAGAAAGAGACAGAGAGAGAGAGAGAGGAGTAGCGTATGGTAATGGCGCGTAATACGATCTGATTGCATTTATGATGAATGGGGGATTCGCTTGGGAGGGTTTGGGGCGCGTGTCGAGTCGGGCAGTTGGAAATTCTGCTTGCGGTTTAATGACAGCGCCATGGTTGGTCCGCGTACGTTCATTCGTACGAGCCATACACAACCAACCCCTCTTACTCATCCCTCTTATCCCTTCCCTCTTTAGTTCCCTGATTGTATCTTCGTCCGGAACGAGAATGTGTGTGAGAGAGAAAGAGAGAGAGAAAGAAAGTGCGGAGATGATACGATGGAAAATCGCGTATACGCGTTCATACGATGCTTTTCTCCTACCTCTCTTTTTCTTTTTGAAATTAATTTTTATTTGTAAGAACGCGAACCATCTGATAATTACGGGGCACGTATTCGTTACATACAAACTGACTATTTTATCCTATATTCTTTAAATGAGAATAAGAACAAAATTTCAAAAGGAAAAACAGGAAGAAAGAAAAAAAGAAAACGCTTATAACGGGGGGGAGGGGGGAGGGGGAAAGGGGTGATCCTTTAAATATAAAAATAAAAAGCTAATACACAGAGAGATTCTTCGATATATAGCGAATGTTCTTTATTTTATTCGTTTTTGGCGAGACTTACTGCTACGTCACGGTACTTTAAAAATATGCTGTGTTTTTTTCTTTTTACAAATGGAAGGAGAGAAGAATGCTTTAAAATCGTATCGTTTATTTAAGAAGTATAAATCAAAATTCGTTTTTATGATAGAATGGGGAGAAACTAAAATTTTAACGTGAAAACCTTCTATGATGAATCTTGATTGAATTTGAATTATTTTATAATGAAAGAATTTTTCTACGAGTTGATAATAGTGTTTTTTTTTTGTCTTCTTTTAAATAAGTATAAGTGCATAATTAATCGTTCTTATTTTGAAGATCGGTAATGTCTGCATTATTTGTGATCCAATATTCTAATATTATTTTTTTACGCGTTGCTAATAGAAATATAGAATAATAATATTATAATTGACTAATCACAATAGGGAATCAATTTTTTTACAGATCTACCAATTATCCAAATGACATAAATAATTTGAAATTAAACCTAATGGCACTTATGTACATCTATTTCTACAAAAAAATACATATACCTCAATGTTGAATGAGATTTTAGTCTATTGAATAATGAACAAAAAATATTGTCTTCTATTTAAAAATGAATAATGCACATTTTGTATGTTTTTACTATATTTTTTACACAAATTACAGAAGATTATTACATATTACCGGTAAATTAAATATATTAATCATTACGATATTAAACAAAATCAACGTAATAAAAAAAAACAAACAACACTGCAACATAATTATATCCTGATACTAGGATTGTATTTTTATTTTTTCCTATCTTACCTAGATTGATTTAATCATTTAATAATATTTGCATCGAATCAAAAAAACGACAATATATAATATACTRTGTGATCATTTTTAAAATTATACAAAAAGTAAGCGTTTAAAAGGAATATAATAAAAAGAAAAAATACCCCAAGTAAGAATTCGAAGAAATATTAAATATTTATCATCGAGAATTCGAAAACCGAAATAATTRATTTCCAATTTTTCCCCACCTCCTCCCACCCTCCTGTTACATAAGAATTACATTACTTTATACATCTTCGTTTCTACAATTAATTTCTTTCTTCTTCCTTCTTATTTTTCATATCTTATTTTAAACGCATAAATAAAGTAAAAGAAAGAGAGAGAGTGAGACAAAAAAAAGGAAAAAAAGTATTTCACCTTTAGGTTTTAACAGGTCGATTCTTTCACACGCGACTTCAAGTGAGACGAGATGAGACGGGAAGGGTAGTTCTCTCTCTCTCTCTCTCTCATCGTTTTTCCATCCCTTCGGGATTCGTTTTCGAGTTCAACGATGCGCGCTCTCGATAACGATTTTACGAGGCACGCCCTTTCGTAGAGAAGACGACGACGACGACGACGACGACGACGACGACGAACGACGACGACGACAACGACAACGACAACGAAAACGAGGAAGGATATCGAGAACGTCGTCATTTTACCTCGCCTATCGTGGAATCGAATCTGGTTTGGTATCGTTCAACGAGTAGTACCGGTAAAGTTGTGTTCGTATTACTCAAACGTATTTACAAGAGAGGGAATCCGCGAAGAATCGTCTATCAAACGAAAAAAACTTACCTATACTATACATACTATACCATTTCGTTGTTCAACCGAGAATATAAAAAAAAAAGAAAAAGAAAAAGCCAATGTTTTATTTTTTACAAGAAGAAGAAACAACTTTGACGATGTAATAATGAATTATATAATTATTTATAATAATCCAGAGAATTAACGTAGACAATCTACAGATTTATCAATTATTTTTTTTAAAAAGAAGTTTGATAAGTATTAAGAATTGAAAAATTCTGTTCTATTGAGTTGATCTCTTATTTTAAGATTATTTTCTTTAGTTAGGAGTTGCTTTTTTTTCCCCTTCGTTATTTCGTATTTTAACATTATATTTTTCTCTTTTTTATTTTTTTAATAATTTTTCCTACGTATTTTCTTTTTTTTTTTATCATAAAGAAAATCTACTGCTTCGGTTTTGTACAAATGTGTTTTTTTTTTTGTAATTGCACAGCCGTGAAAAATGAAAATTGAGCGGAACATGTATCATTATGCAACAGATAGAAAATAGATAGATAGATTAGAAGAAGTTTCCTATAACTGTTATAAAAAAAAATACTTTATACATTGACATAAGCGTTGCATGATGAGCAATAACGTCCTTATATACTAAATACAAAGTACCATACACACTATTAATTTAATTAGGGTAATCAATGCATTTGTTCATCATATTATTATTCGGTAAAATACTGTAACAAGGCAGAATTGTCAAATGTTGTCTATTTGACTATTAAAAAAATACATATTTCGATAATTACCGTTTCAAACTTAAAATCCTTAGTTCAATCCCTACAAATACGTAAGCGACATTTAAAATGACTGTAAAGTTTTTAATTTTCGATGTATTACCAAATAAATAATCCTGGTTGGTAGAACATAATTCTACTACATAATTATAAAAAATCATAGAATCTAGTTTACCGACAACCGGTGAATAATAAATTCCAGCAAGATCGCTCTTATTGATGATAAATAATGGTAGACTACAGTTCAATAAAAGATTGATATTAATAAATTCCATCCTGACTAACGATTGGTAATAGCACATTACCATTATCCAAAAATCAGTAAAAGTAGAATTATTCTCTCTTGATAATAATAGAAGACCCTATAGAAGTACATAGAAGCTCACAAGTTCCCTGTTTTATCTACCCAGATTCATTTTAGTTAATACCGGGACCATCAGTAGGCAAAATTAGGTACTTAACGCCATGACGGTAAAATGCTATCAAAGAATACACTATTCTTTGATAGTATATATGGTAAGGGTATGTTGTAATAGAATTTTAAATAATTATGTTTAATTTTTAGTATATAAAGATGTGTGTGCCTTCAGAAATGCATTTATACATATAGTTTAAAAAGTCATTATTAGAAGCTCAAGTAAAAGAAAATCAAAACGAGTAGATGATACATCCAACGACGATCACCTGTAACAAAAAGAAAACTATATTAATCATACAATTAAGTGATACATGAGCCTGACACATAAATCGTCCAATTTGCAGATGCACTTTTTAATTGAATTCTCTATTTACTTTTATCAAATATCTAATTACCGTAGCAATAAAATTAAATTCAAACGCGTGATTTTACTTTTACATGAAATAAAAAGTACAAATATTTAGTTATTAAAAAATAATTAATCATTGTGAAATATTTTTAAACTGCATTATAGAAAAAAAAAATTGTAAATTTAATAAAATACAATTACAGTGAAAAATTTTTAAGACGAAACAAAAAAAGAGAAATAACTGTAATATTTGTCGAACGTTATTTAAGCCCGAAAATTGAATAATACGAAAATTTTAATATTTCTGACTTTAAATAAAGACATGTGCATCTTTTAGACGATATAGACACGAATTTGGTGTCCCAAGGAGATGGAATGGTCCATCATCTCCAATTACAAYTACAAATTAATGACGAGCAAAAAAGTAATGCAATAAAATATAAAATATGACTAGAGAGCTATTCTCGAACAGTTCAAACTCACTGTGTTGAACTTTAGAAAATAACTCACTAGCTCAATAGCCTCTTAAGCCACATTTAAGTGGGGGCCTCTTCGGCCTTAGTCTCTTCGGCCTTAGCCTCTTCTTTCTTCATGCCCTAAACTCTGCTGTGAGGCTTTTTCTAAGCGCATTTTACAATACAAATCGTACAGTTACATTTACTCAAATGCCTCAACAGATATTTGATCTAATCGATGAACCTATTATTAACACTTTGCATTTAAAAAATTAAATAATWTCAAACWAAAGCAGMAACTTTRTAATACAYYTTATGGTCTTACTTTTTTACTCGACCACTTTTATCTTTTATCTTTATTCTACTTTATATTTACTATGCATATATACCAAATGAAGTATTTTTAATAGGAATTACTAAAGAGCAAAGCGTTAATATACTTAATACTAAGTAAGTATCCAACGTATTCACCTATCTTCACTTTTTCGAAAAAAAATTAATTTTTAAGAAAACGCAAAGACTTATGAATCGTTCGATACTGATTTATATCTCGTGGTACAGAGTATCAGCAATATATGGAAAAAATAAAAGAAATATTTAAATGAAAAATGAATCTAAAGGTTGCTGAAACTTTGTATAATATC
>NW_014569588.1:0-1342 GCF_001313835.1 Polistes canadensis
TCTCTCTCTCTCTCTCTCTCTCTCTCTCTCTCTCTCTCTCTCTCTCTCTCTCTTTCTTTCTTTCTTTCTTACTATCTGTCCTTCTTTATCTTCTTCCATATATATATATTGGTGTAACATGTTACTCGAGATGCAAGGGCACGCACGCGCACGTGTTTCAATGTGTCTTACGAGCGTGAAAATAAATTTCTGATGTTCGATCTTGTGGCGATTTGCCAATATTCATCCTTGACGCTTAATAATCTCAACGGAATACAATCATACGTCGTCTATTTCCCCCCCCCTGCCACCCCCTCTCGCTATCTCTTTCTATGTATACGTGGTGTACGTGTTTTTATCTTTTTTTTTTTCTTTTTTGTCTGCATCTAATCTACGATTACTTTGAACGAACCTGGCAAGAAATCCCCATTTTCTTCAATGTCCGTTTATACAAACAACTTGCGCCCCCTTTGTTCTATGGTGTTTTTTATATTTTTATTTTTTTTCTTTCTCTGCAACCGCACGATTCGTGTATAACGAGGAGTGTTTAACACCCCATTGCAACCCTCATCGTACTTTACTAATTGTATGTGATTTACATGTTGTGTTGTAATGTTCAACACTATCACACGTGGGTTGAATCTGGCGGGAATCTTAAGAAAAGGGGTCCTATACAGGGTCCTATAGGAATCTTATTCTTTTTTCTCTGTTTAATTTATTCATTTTTCTTGGATTTCCCGTTAAGAAGGGATTAGTAAGGAGAAGTAGTATTAACAAATCATAAGCTTATTATTATTACTATTATTATTATTTATTTAAATAATTAACTGTGTAATAATTTTTTATTAATTAGTTATAGATAAACATTGATAAACGTTATCATTGTATTTTTTATTTATTATTATTATTATTATCTTTTTGAACAATTATTTATAATGAAATTATGCTGTATAAACGTTGTGATCCATCATTATTATATTTTGTATTATTATTATTATAATCTCTCTCTCTCGGTATTCTCTTTTTAAATTGTTCATTAATTAATAAGTTGATTTTGTATTAGGGTGGGTTATAATTTGTTAAAAAAAAAAAAAAAAGAACAAACTTATACAGCATCGTCTATCCCCCATTCATCTATCTCGTTAATTATCTTTTTCCTGGTCAGCGACATGATGATCGTAATATAAGCATTTTCCAAAAATCACGTTACTTTCGTGGAAAAACGCAAAAGAAGGATACTCGGATTTCATTTACGATAGTATCATTATTATAGTAGGAATAAACCCAGAGACTTGAGTCGCGAGACTAACGTTAGAAACGAAACGCAATACTCTTTTTTTTTCTTTTTTTTTTTTTTTTTTTT
>NW_014569588.1:4592-5740 GCF_001313835.1 Polistes canadensis
CTAATAAATAATTTTTTTATATTATAATTTTTAATAATAGAATATTTTTATTCGCATCATAAAAACCTACGAATCAATGCAAATCAAATATAAAAAGAGTACCATGTTATTAGAAGTGTTGAATATATTAATATACATGTTTTTGGATTATTTTCACATTTAAATAATGAATTTCATTTTTCCAGGCCTAATATATATATTACACTCTCTTGTTATATATATTTATAATTAATTAAAGGTCATTTTTGTATTATACGTCTAATTTTGTTCTTCTTTCTTATTTATGTGTTAGTCATTTTTATTTATATTTTTAATCCAGTTGAAGATGGTAGAAAATCAGTATGTACTTTACGAGCAATCTAAACCATGCATGTATATATTTATATATGTGTGTGTGTGTGTGTCTGCTAAGTGTATGTATCTTTAGGATGATAGGATAAGACTGAAATGCTCTTGAACTTTCTACAAAAACGTGTATCAAGCGTAAACCTTCTTTGTTCGACTCGCATGAACACTGGCATAGTGCCAAACATTTTTCCATTAGCCATTTTCGAAGCTTCTATATATGTATGTATAGCTCCTATCTATGTAAAGTACGTATAAATATTCGATCAGATCGGTGCTTTACTTTTTTCTTTTAAATGAATATCATCGAAAAGGAATAAAACTATTTCGAATGATCATGATTATAGAAAGAAAAATTTTATATTCATAAGTAATAATAAATAATACAACGTAAACCAAAGAAATAATAAAACGTACGACTAATAATTTGTATTAAATTATTACGAGGGTGTTTTTAAATATTAAATTATTGTAGAATTAAGTTTACGTAGTAATAAAAAGGAAAAGTTAGTTAACTAAAAATTAATAATTATAAAATAAATATAGAAGCAGAGTATGAATGGGAATCTAAATGAATTTTATTGAATGAAAGAACTTTGTATGAGGTGTATAATGAAAAAAAAAAAAAACAATATATTTTTAATATAAACTATATCTATAAAATTATTTTTATTTGAAAACTATCAAACTATAAATAAATAAATCTATCGAATATATTTCGAGAGATTTGGATTTGATTTTTTAAAAACATAGGAAATCAATTTATATATATATATATAAGACGAAACTTTATATATAAAAAG
>NW_014569588.1:9225-10546 GCF_001313835.1 Polistes canadensis
GGGAGGGAAGGCGAAGACGAACTCGAGTGAGATTTGGGGTAGTTATAATTTTTGGATAGTATAATTTTAAGAGTGGTGATAATTAGAGGTAGACGAGAGGTGTRWTAAGAGMAAGCCAAAAATGTGAGATAATTATATGTGATATAATGATAAGACATTGTAAAAAACTTTGTAAGTTGTGCAATAAAAACCTGATTATATATATATACTTAAAATATTTTACATTTAATATATCATTTTTTATATGATAAAATGTATGTGTGGACTTATAATATTATTATAACTCTCACAAGTAATATAATTTTAATGTAAATACAAAAATAAATTAATTAATAAGGTATATATATGCAAATCAAAACTTTCTTTTTTATAAAGATTATATTTTGTATTAGAATTGATATTATATAATATTATTATATAATAAATCTGGATATGATTTTAGAGAAGGGGAAAGGAGGTATTTTTAATTATTATTCGTATAGAAATTGTTAAATTTTGATTATAGTTGGTATTAGAATAAACTCAGTTATTATAATAATAATAATAATAATAGTATGTGCTAATAACGTCGTCACATTGTTGATAGAAAACAATAACTTTTCTCGTATTATTTGCAGTATAGTCACGCGAAGAATCGAGTAAGTGAATAAGTTGCTGTTAAAGAGAATGAAAATATCGAGTTTGCGTTAATATTGTGTACGTGACTAACGATCGTAACCTGTTAGGGAATGACTGCGAAGAAACGTTTCAGGTAGAAACAACAACTAAAATAAAATCCAAGCTTCTTTCACGTTGTTGACAGAATTTGGTAAATTGCTTTGGTTAACATTTTTTTTCTTTTTTCTTTTTTCTTTTTTCTTCCTACTTTGTAATCTTTTTATTTTACCACAAATAATTTCTCACTATAACTTTAACTTTTAAATGCCACATATTCATATATCAGTAATTTATAATTAAATGAAAATATTAATATCAATTTTATTACTTAAAATATTTTACATTTCATATATTATTTTTTATATAATAAATATATGAATTTATGATATTGTAATGTATGTAAATACAAAAATGAATTAATTTATAGAATACCAAATTGGTAAGAAAATTTCCTCCTACAAAACCCATACAAAACATCGAATCAATATTTTTCATAAATCATATTATTATTTTCTTTACGAACACACGTAGACTATTATAAATCAATTAAAAATGTTAATCTTAGCTTAAAACTTGAAGTATTTAATTAATTCTATTTAGGTACGACCAAATCTTTCTTAATAACAATCTTATAAATCTGTCAAACGTCGGTATATCTTAAAAG
>NW_014569588.1:13761-14945 GCF_001313835.1 Polistes canadensis
CGAAAACGAGTTACTTCGTCAAATTTCATTGTAAAATATATAAATAACAAAATCGATTTATAAATAAAAAAAAAAAGAACATTGACTATATATAACGATATAATATAATCACTTTAATATCGTATTGTAACTCCTTTTTTTTTCTTTTTTTGTAAATAAATATTATTCGATATCTAATACACACATCTTGAGAAATATAATATGAATCAAATGATTTAAACAATCAATTAGTTGTTTATCGCGTCGAAAAATAAAATTATAAATTAAATGTATCACAGGGGAAGGTTGGACAGGTTACAAATTTTAGAAATTTATTTCGATCTTATTATTCTTATTGTTGTATTCCCGGCCGATGCACAAAAAACAATAAGATCGAAATAACGTTTTAAAATTTTTAACCTGTCCAACTTGTCTCCCTGTGACACTTTTATTAATAATTTAAACAATTTTTAATAAAAAATTATATCGAAAAAAATCCTATTAATCGTAAAATTAAGTAAACGTGTTAGACATAAAGAAAAGATATAGAAAAAAAAACAAAAAAATAGGGTAAGGAATGCGTCAGGATAACGGGGTGGGTTGGGGTTTGGGGGGTGATGTTAACAAGATAGGTTTAACGCAATTGTAAAACACGTGATATATCCGTATATCTGCTGATCCTTAAAGAAATACGAGCCTCTTTAGTGTCACGCACTTTCAGCATCATACGATGTTATCGTCATCGTGTCGTCCTCGTTGTATAGTTGTCTTTGTCTTTGTCTTTGTCTTTGTTAGCAGCAGCTTGCTCGATAACGTTAATGCTTCCTCATTTCCAAAGTACAAATATCATATTCGAAAACATGTTCAACAAAAAAATATATTGTTTTAATAATATTCATTTTTACCGTTAAAGTTATACACATAATATTTATATGTGTACTAATTGTAAGTGTATATTGGAAATTAAAAAAAAAAAAAAAAAATGAAGAGGAAAGTTTCTTAACTTGTTGATATTATATGCAAGCGCTTATATGCGGCGTTATAACGGAAAGCAATTATTATAATACGAAGAAGAAATCCTTTGAGGGAAATAATTATTCATTTTTTTAATATTGTAAATGTCAATTCGGTTCACCTTGATCATTTTCTTAGTTAATATAGCATGAAATCAATATATATATATAAAAGAAATGTTCAAAATTATT
>NW_014569588.1:15501-18244 GCF_001313835.1 Polistes canadensis
AAAAAAAAGAAAAGTAAGAAATTGAAATTAGAATTTCGATAGGACAAGTCTCTCGATTCAATATGTAAATACCTAAGTACACATTTCTTATGTATATAATAAACGAATATTTAAATATCTATTCTGTTATCTTTCCATAGCTGCTTCTTTCTCTTATCGACAGTTATCGTAGCAAGTCCCGTGACGTCTATACACGAAAATACGTGATGTGCTTTTAACGTACTACATACGTAACGTAATCGAGGTTATTGCTCTGTAGAATTTATTTTCGGATTAAGTCGGCAATTCTTATAAAGAGGATTGAAAAAAAATGAACAAGTTATTGCATATATGTGTGTATATAATATATAAATATATTATAATATTATATTATACCTCTTCGGAAACACTGACACATACGCGTTATACGTGTATACATTTATTGTCTCAATTTTAGTTTTTTTTTTTTTTTATTATTTTTTAATATTATTCTAATAATAAGAATAATAAAATAAAATGAGAAAATCATTTTCGCGTATATTCCATATCGCTTTTCCAATTTTCTATTTTCTATTTTTCCTTTTTCTTTTTTCTTGTCGTTCGTTGAATTGATATAACTATAATAAAATGAATGTAACGTAATCGAAAAATGTAATCGCTGTTTTATTTTTTTTTTTCTTTTAGATTAATATTACAAAATCCCTAATTAAAATAAAAAGTAGATATTATTATGACGAGATTAAAAAGTATTAAAGGCGATTTGTAAAAATTAATTACAATATCAATTACAAATTGTAATATGTGTGTGTGTGTGTGTGTGTGTGTGTGTGTGTGTGTGTGTGTGTGTGTGTGTGTAAAATTTTTTGATCGGATTTATAATTGAACAATTTGAAAAAGAATTCGATTAATAAAAGTTATTGAGGTAACAAAGAAAAGAAAAAAAAAGAAAAAAAAAAGGGTTAATAATTTTTACAATCACTTAAGAAAACTTTTAATTCATTAAACATAAATTTGTGTGTAAAATCTCGACTATTGTTTTTGTTTTGTTCGATCAATCACGTGTATATATATATATATATATCTGAACACAGAGCTTTTGGAAAGGTACAATAATTTTTTTTTTATCGATCGATCGATCGATAGATCGAATCGAGATATTTCACGTAGGTCAATGGTCAAGGAAGGAAAAAGATGATAGAAGATAAGCAACCTTAGGAGAAAATAATCAAGAGGTATTACGTTATACGTATATACGTACAATGTTCGAAGTATGTGCGTGGATAGATACAACACATATGAAAGATATGTACAAGCATATAATGCAAATGCAGGTGCAAAGAGAATGCATAAGAGAATTTATAGACTTTAAAGTTATCTCGGTGTAAGATGAAAGAGATAATTAAGTATGTATGTACACACGTATAGATATATTTCTTTAAAGAAATAAAATCATCGAACGATTGTATGCACATTTATTATAAGAAAGAGAGAAAGACAGAAAGAAATAAAGGAAGAGAGAGAGAGAGAGAGAGAGAAAGAAAGAAAGAGAAAGAGATAAAGAGACATTCTACGTATGAGTTAGTATATTTCTAAAGTAAAAGGAGAAACATAATTTATGTATATTTATATTTATAGAAAAATGTGAAATCATCGATTCAAAAATTCTATACATTTATTAAAAGAGTGAGAAAGGGAAAGAGAAAGAGAGAGAGAGAGAGAGACATTCTACGAGTATAAGTTAGTATATTTAAAAGAAAGAAAAGAAGAAACATAATTTATGTGTATGTATATTTATATAGAAAAATAAAATCATTGATTAAAAACTTGCATAAGTTTATTAAAAGAGTGAGAAAAAGATAGAAAGATATATAAGAGAGACGGTATATGTGAAATATATATTGGTATAAGTCACATATATCGAATAAGATTATAATTTAATTTAATGAGCACATATATATACATATACATATACATTTCTATATATGTCACGTATAAGTGAGTAAGCAATTCCGGTAGACAATTAAAGATCATTAGCGTTGGTAAGATAATTGGAAAAGCACGTAGATTAAGAATGAACATATCCTACGGAAGATTACTTCTTCGTTTCATGAGTATTAAAGTATACTATATCGAAGAAGGATAGGATACTTTGAGAGAACATAGAGAAGGATAGATAGATAGAAGGAAGGTGGGGTGGGGAGGTTGTGTATGGTATAAGTAAGAATAAAGGTAGACATTGTGGCGATAGGAAGAAGAAAAAGAAAAAGATTGAGGAGGTGGAGGTGGAGATGGAGGTTGTAGGTTGTTGGAAATGTATGTAGGTATAAGTGTAAGTAAAGTGTAGGTGTAGGTGAAGGTGTAGGTGAAGGTGTAGGTGCTGCTGCTGCTTTGGTGCAGCGGCCTTACAAGGACGTCTGAACGTTCTAGCTTTCCCCGAGCGGCGCTCCTTGCAAATGCGAGATTTCAAAGAAAAAGAAATAGAAAAAGAGAGAAAGAGAGAAATTAATTATCAACGTCTATTAGTACAAATAACTCATTTGCAAGATTTAATAGAAAGAGAGAGAGAGAGAGAGAGAGAGAGAGAGAGAGAGAGAGAGAGAGAGAGAGAGATAAATATACTTCATATATATATATAAAATATAATTTATTTTTAATATATAATTTATATCCACATTAAATATATATATACTTATTGTATATAATATATAATGTATATATATAATATATTATTTAATATATATAAATATATTATATATATATTTAT
>NW_014569588.1:20199-58866 GCF_001313835.1 Polistes canadensis
ATATATATATATAAAAGAAATGTTCAAAATTATTAGATAATTTTTCTCTGGAACATATTCTTATATTATCAAAAATAATTGAAAAATCGATCGTTTAACTACGCAATCGATTAATCGTTCTAAAAATTTGTTTCGATCAATTTTACGTACGAATAATAAGTATATATATTTAAGAATAATATTAAATGGGGAAATCAATTTGTTGTAATATATATTGTCATTGAAAAATTTTCTTTGAATAAAAAGAAAAAGTTAAATATAAAAGGGTAAGTCATGGAAAAAAAATGTCTGTGTAGAGCAGCTCGAAGAATTTGTGTTTCAAAATAGAATATATATATATCACCGTGTGAATCTTAACATTCACTTAAATTTCGGTCTTTCACGGTAACAAATATATGAATAATGTTGGTAAAAAGAAATGTAAAAAAAAAATGAGTAAAAAGTTAAAGAACGAAACAAGTAAATGTAACTAAATACATATGTAGTACATACAAATAACTAACGATAAGTTAATTTATCCGAAGTGGGTGAAAGATCGAAATTGAATGATATTAGGATTCCCATGATCGATTGGTGTATGTCCGAAATATTATAAAACGTACAAGAAAAAATAAACCTAAATGTTCGGTCTTTTACCGAATTTCACATATTTGATATGTGTTGACCAATTCATCGTGTGAATCTTGACATTCTCCAATTTCGATCTTTCACGGTTAACACATATTATTAAGAATAATGTCGGAAAAAAAGAAATTGAAAAGATAGTTAGAGAACGAAGGAAGCAAGTAACCGTAGTTAAAAGTCTGCCGCGGCTTCTCGTGGAGGTTGCTACCGAGAGAGAAATATAAAAGGCCGCACCGCGCCGTTCTGACGACCTCGGAGTCGCTTAAGGTCTGGGTTAAACTATTCTCGTCGCGCATCGTTCCTTCCTTCTGATGATATCCAACCGATCGATCTGTGCGATCTGAATTTTCAGATCTTTAATCCTATCCTTGATCAAGACCGATCGATAGATCGATCGATCGATCCGATTGACAGATAAAATCAAATCGTGACGATCTTTGATAAATTAATACATGCATATATATACATATATATATATATATATATATAAATGTATATATGTATAACATGTATAATAAATTATCTCTGTCGTACTATGTGTTATAACATGTAATGATTATTTACGGTAATGTATTATTTATTGGAATAGAATATCTATCATTTCACATTGTACAATGTGATATAATATATATGTGTGTGTTATGATAATCTGTTATTTATTGCAACATAATTAATTATAATATGTGTATAAGTATGATAAAATGTTAATACATAATTTAATACGCACCTATATGATAAATTAACTTATGATTAGTTATTTGTATACTAATTACAATTATTTGAAATTTTATCTTGTATGATTTTAACAAACGGATAATTAACACTACCCACTATAATAAACGCCTACGTTATGTGTCAGGAAAAGAAAAATCATCGGTATTAATTATTCCTTTGCGATCATTGACAGCTAATCGTGAGATCAAAGATCATTAATGCAAATTGTACCTTCCTCTCTCTCTCTCTCTCTCTCTCTCTCTCTCTCAATAATGAGAATCGAGATTTCAAATGGAAATAAGTTATTACATTAATAACATTATTGACACATACACATATATATATAAGTATATGATTAATCTTGTATTATTACATTTGATCGATAAATTTTGTTGTCAAAGATTTAAAATTGGATGGAAGAAAGGAGATATTTTTTTTTGTGTTTTTTTTTTTTATCTAAAGACCAATGACCGATTTCTTCTTGTTAACTCGTATTGCTACGAAATGAAAAATTTAAAGAGACAAGAAAGAGAATTTGTGCGTTTTATATGTTTACATATACATATGATATTTATACATCCGGTAATCGAAAATGTAGTTGTCATTCTTACTATTTTATATTTATCATTTACTTTTTGTAAAAAGTCATAAATTTAACTAACAAAATTATTCTATTGTATATATAAATATACGTGCACTCGTACACTAACACACATATATGTAAATATATAATTTTGACTACGAACAAAAAGAAAAATCGACAAAAACGTCAAATCATTTGACAATCATATTCCAACAAGAAAAGGATTCTATAGAATTCTTTTATTTATAATAAATCGTTGATAAATTTTCTTCCATTGAAAAAACCAAAAGATGAAGAACAAAAAATACGCTCCTCGCAGAGAAAAATAAGAATCTTTTCGTGTAGATCACGATCAACGAGGGGAATGGGAGGGGTGGAGGAATAATACATCGATCGATCTTGTTCAGACTTTTAAAAAAAGAATTGGTAAGAAAAAGAAAAAGAGATAGAAAGAGAGAGAGAGAGAGAGAGAGAGACAATACCGAGTAGTCAGCGCGAAATTTGACGGTAGTTGGCCTGCAGACGCCTAAAAATAGCAAATACAAACATTATATAACGTAACGTTCCCCAACTTTACGATAACGAAGGTCGGATTTATCTCGTTACTCCGCAAATTCGAGGTCGATCTCGCGCGGTGGCCTTCCGATCAAATCGCGTCGTCGTCGTCGTCGTTGTCATCGTCATCGTCGTTGTTGCTGCTCTAACGCGCGCAAAAAATAAAATGAAACGAGAAGAAAAAAGGGGGAAAAAAAAGAAAAAAGAAAAAAGAAAGAAATAAAAGGAAAAACAACGAGAACGAGAGAAAGAAAAAAGATGAAAGAAGAGATAAGAAATAGATTCTTTAATTGTCCCCCTGTAACCCCCCCAACCCTGTACATACGATTCGTTTCTTTAATTTTGTTCAACGTTATATATATGTATGTATGTGTGTATGTGTGTATGTGTATGCACAGGATAGGTAATCATATTTATTTACAAATTTGTTTATTAGATATTATTTTAATGATTTTTCTCTTCAGATAGATATTTAAATAATGAGGAAAAGAAATAAGATAAGAACTTTTAATATATAAAAATACATATATGTGTGTGTATAACGAATGAATGAATGAATAATAATGATAATAATATCAGATTGCATTTGCATATCTATATACTTGTTAATTAAAAAAAAGAAAAAAAAAAGGATTAAGCACAAAATAAAAAGAATGAAAATAATTGTTGGCGATGTTAGATTACGAGAAGAGTAATATCGACAAATGTTAAAAACAAAAGGGAAAGAAGAAGAAATAAAAAGAAATGGTGACAAAGTGACTAAAAGCTTACCTGAATAAATCTCAGAGAATCAAGCTAGAAGAGAAGAATATACTTGAAGAGCGTGTCGAAAGTTTACACAGTGTTGGAATGTGTCTTGCTCTTAAGAGAAAGAGAAAGAGAGAATGATGATGATGACGATGACGATTATGATGAATTTCTTCTTCTTCTTCTTCTTTTTCTTCTTCTTCCTCCTCCTCTTCTTCTTTTATTTTAATCGGAAAACGCGATCGAAGGATATATTAAAAGGGAAGAGAAAAAAAAAAAAAAGAAAGATAGAAGATAGAACAAAATTTTCTTTCAAATATACCGGGACATAATAATATAAAATATCTTTACTAATACAATAATATTGAGAGAAATATTGCAAAATTTTTCCTTTTCTTTCCTTTTTATTCACCAGATGATATTTCTTTTAATATTTTTATTCAGACGATGACATAAAAAAAAAACAAAAAAAAATGAAATAGTGTAAGGTAGGAGAGAAAAAAAAAACTAAAAAGAAAGAAATAATCGAGAAAAAGACGAAAACAAAAAAAAAACAGAGTGCAAATTATTGATCGCGAAATCGGGATTGGGGATCGAGATCGATCGATCGATTTATACAGAAAAAAAGAAAAAAGAAATAATAAATGACGATGAGCGCGGTGCGAACGAGCGCGTAACAAAACTACCGACTCTGTCCGCTCGCACGCATCGACTGAACGCGGATCCTCTCCACACGCGTATCGAACCACGGATCTTGCTAACACCATGAGTCTCTCCCCCCTCCACGAGCACCTACACCACCGGCACGCCGTTTGTCTCTCTCTTTACCGATATTCCTACACTGTTCTACCACTTTAGTACCTACTACTCTACTACATATCCTTATATTTACTTCGAAGGACGCATTATTGTCATTGTGCTCGACACTACACGATAATTACCATAAATATTCCCTCTCTCTCTCTCTCTATCTCTCTTTTTACTTTTCTTTTTCTTTTTCTTTTTCTTTTTCTTTTTCTTTTTCTTCTTTTCCTTCTTCTTCTTTTTACCACTATTATTAATATTATTATTATTATTATTATTATCGTTTTTGTATCTAACGAATTACACGCAAATATCAATGAATGTTGAAAGGTTTATCCAAACTCGCGTATTTTTATGATACTAATTCCTATTTTTGGTTTTTCTTTTCTTACATTATTATCTCATTTCAATGTAGATAGAATGATTATTATTTAATATTTGATAATATACAAATTTATTAATAGAAAGTAATGAAAAATAATAACTATATAACGAAAAATTATATGTCGGATTAAATTTTACCCCATTACATAATATGAAATTTATTTTATTTTTATTAAGTGTTAAATTACTTAACTTTTAAAATGACTTAGATATCGGAGAATATACATTACGCATATGTATTATATATGCGAAAAAATAAAATTTGTACAATTGTAATTTGTTTTATACAAACCATATTATATAAAATATTCGCATATTCTACCGTGATGAAATTCTTTGCTACAAGTTCGTAAATTTAAATGCATCTAATGCTAATAATTTGGCTTCTTCGTATACTCCAAAAAATATAAATCCTCCTATGCTAATCCACATTATTCTATAATTAACACCTGCGAAAAGGCTACAAAATATATATAGTTTTAATTATTAATTAATTATAAATGTTTTTTCAAAAAGTTCATTTTTGTTTACCCATTTAATCCTTCTTTGGTATATATTGCACGTAATGTTGTAGATAATTTGAGATCGGAACTTTGTACCATTTTATTAGCTAACATTATTCTTGTCTTTGCAACATCCAATGGAGTAGTTAAGGCGGCTGAAAAAGCACCTAAAATTATATTTTATTATTATCAGTTTATATATTTATATACAGTGCAATAGTTTTGGATATATGATACCTGCCAATGACCCACAGGTTGCACTTTCAAAAGGATATACATCTCTTTGTACATAAAGGGACAAAATGTTCTTAAAATACTCCCATAGTGGAAATTGTATTAAACTAAATGGCATATCTCTTAATACTGTACTCCAGTAACCACGATACAAAAACTTCATACTGAAGTTACCCTGATCCAATAAGTAAGCCTGTTTTCTTTGTTTCATAACTTCTACTGGTACACGTACTATACATGCTACCTTTTAAAATATCAATTTAAAATATTAATTCTTTGTTAACAAGTACTTATTTAATTCTTTAAACGATATAAGAATATATAAAAATGAAATACCATTTCTGATAGCGATGCTGCCCCCATATGAATTAGAGAACGGTATCTTTCGGATACCAAAGGTTGTGCATATACTTTGGTACTTTCATAGGTAACAAAAAATAGTGCAGCTACAAAACACATTAATGACATTGTATTTCAATATAAAATTAATAAGTATGAGGCCTTTTATTTATTTACCTGTTGGCGTAGAACCTATAAGTACTGGATATAAACCACGATAGAGTCCTTTAAATCCACCTGATTGTAGGAACCCATGCTGACTTTGTAATCTAGTCTTTATTGTATCTATTGGAAATAAAATTGTATCCACGCAAATTCCTGCACTAGCTCCTGCCTGTGTTATAAAAAATAACTAGAAATTAACTAAAAACCAATGTATATATTAAATACAACAAATTTATTAATTATAAAAATATTTATTACAAATAATTTTATTACTTTATAATAATATAATTAATTATTATAAACTTCTAAGAAATTTAATATATGTTTTTATTACAATTCGTTGACAGGTTATACAGTCAGTGGTTGATGCAATATTGTATGGTCATAAAAATCAAATTTTACTTACAAATATAGATGTAAACAATATATTTCTACCAGAGAAGTTTTTCAAATTCTTCTCGTACGATGTCATTTCATATTTTGTGGATGAAATATAATCAAATGTTAAAAAAGTTTCGATTCTGCATGGATTCACTTTATAAACAATATCTCGAATCGTATCGATTGTGATTCTCGAATGGAATACTTGCGATTATCGAATGTATGATCATAGTTTGTAAATATCGAAAATATCAAAAATATCGAGAATATCGAAAATATAAATAAATTTAAAATTCAATAAATGCTTTATCTATATATGAATTTGATATTTTACTATAATTAAAAATAAGATAAACCTATCTATTATAAGATTAAGTTATTTATTACCCCTTTTCTAGTTTTTTAGTTATTTTTAACTTTTATTACAAATTTATAATACAAATTGTTCTAATTTAAATATAATAATGGAACAATATATTTGCAATAAATGTTATTGCAATAATGTTAAAAATGATCATTTTAGATTGACTCAATGTGGACATATTTTTTGTCATAACTGTATAAGAAAAGGTAATGTTAAATAAATTATAAAAACAGGATTACATATTATGTAACAAACCATAATAAAAACTTATATTTTATTTTATAAAATTGTAACTCTTAGAAATATTTAAGAAATATACTTATTTTGTCCTATAGTTAAAGAAAACTGTCCTGAATGCAAATCTACAAAAATTGTAACCGTGCCGCTTACAAAATCTTTAACACCAGAAATATCAAGATTTTTTACACCGTTAGGTGATATTTTAACAACACTAAAGCCTATAATAACTTTCCAATCTGAACAGACAAACATTATTTTGCAATGCTTCAATCAGCTAGTAAGTTTTATTTCTTCTATTCTCTTTACTTTATTAAATAATAATTCTATTGCCTTTTTCAATGTCATTAAATAATATTTCAGGACAATAAATATGAAATCTTAAAGAACCGTTATGTTAATGCTGTTCGTAATGAAAAGCAAATAAGTTATGAATATTGTAAATTGAAGAAAACTTTGGAAAGTTTAAATAAACAATTATTGTATGTGCAAATGCATAATAATAACAGTAAAGCAATTGCTGCAACACCATCTTTAACAAATGATAAATATGCTAACGCTCAATATACTACAATGCAAATGTACGATACTTCTATGTCGGGATTAGATTCTTCGATTAAGAACAAACAATTTAAAAGAAATGTTTTTATGTTGCAAAAGTCAACCAATAATAGTTCTATTTCTATCTCCGATAAGAACTCCTTATAAGTGTAAACAAGGAAAATATCAAATGATAGATCTTTTTTTTTACATTACATAATTGTTATATTATCAATAGCCACTATACTTGTTAATTAATTATAACAGTAAGATTACTAATCTATATAATAAGAAATATTTTTAAGTTTTTCTCAAATTTAAAAATGATTTTGTTAATTCAATTAATTAGTAGAATAATAAACTACAGAAAATTTAAATTATAGGTTAACTAAACAATTAACTAGCAAATTCTTTGACAAAAAAAGCATAACAATTTTAATGCAATGAATTTAATATCAAGGCACCGAATTAATTCCTACACATTAATTATATATATATATATATAATATGGTATATATATGACCACTTTTAAAGCATACGACCTATTGGATAAATCGATTATGACTAACCAATAAAAGTTTATTTATTTTTCATTATTATATAATAGATATAATTTGAAATAATTCACATATTTTAAATAATTTCTTTCTCTATAAATAAAAACTTGTATTATTTATTTTAAAACGTTACAAGCGCTTAAAAGAAATGATTGAATTTCATTCATAACTGTGTGAAAGAAACACACACAACGTAACACAAGTATAACTTTATATAAGTTGGATATAATAATGTTTTTTAATAACTATTATGATAAATATAAACGAATTAAGATAGATATATATTGTTAATATTAAATAATATAAATTGTTTTATTTATTTTTACATTGTTTTCTTAATAATTTGATATGTATATACATTGCAAACTAAGCTTAAGTATAATAAAGGCCATGGTACTATGGACTACTACTACTACTACTCTAGTAACTGCTAGTAACGGATCATTGAACAGATTGTAGTCAGTTGAAGGGTAGCAACTAGGAGCTAATTAGATTCAGTTAGAAAAAAAATCAAATGTTTATTATTATTACGTACTTAGTAGAAATAAATGAATACATTATTTAAAGTTCCAAATATTAAATTATATCAAAATATATAATTACATTACACATACTTTTTATAAAAAATATATGTACATGTATATGTATATATATTTATGCATTTATGTTAAAGTCATCAGAAAATAAATGTGAATAGTTATTTTGTGTTAAAATTGTCTTTATAAGTTAAATTCATTTAATAATTCTCTATATTTATGAAAAAGATATTTTTATTATTATTTCTCTTGAATGAGTGTTGTTTTTTTGTTGTAATATAAGATTGTGAATTTGAAGAAAGAAAAAAGAAAATGTCAAATTTCAATATTAATTTAAAAGTGTGTTGTGTGACACGAGGTGATATAAGTGTACTCAACAAAGAAAAAATCTTTATCTAAAAGGAATTATTTCTTAAACATGTAATCTTTCTTCTTCGTCTGCAACATCGTATTATTGTATTTAAATAATGGTGCTTTGGATTATTTCCTTCACGGCAATTGTTTTGCACATTACTATTGTACAAAGTAGTATGTATTTTTTTTTATATTTTTATTATTATTACTTTATATCACAACTATCATATTATATATATAATTATTATTGTCATCTTTTATAGAGGTAGTACCACAAGGTTATTGCGCCTTTTATAATGGCAAAATATGCAAGAAATATCTCACAGGCATTGGAAAGGTATGGTTTAATAGTTCATTTGGTAATCCCGGTGGATTGTTGAACGAACAAATAACAACGAATTTATGGGAAGAAGTAATAGAAACTCTTGTAGAACCATGTCGTTCAGCAGCAGAAGTACGTATTTCTTTCATTGAATGCTTATATATATATTTCATTATCTGTAATGCGTTTATGTAATAATATTTATGGTATGGTTTTTATATTACAGCAAATGCTATGTTTATATGCCTTTCCACGGTGCCACGAGTTAGTAGGATTGCCATTATGTTACGAAGATTGCATAGCAGTACATCATTTTTGTTTCAATAACTGGATAATAATCGAGGACCAAAAGCAAAAAGGAATTTATATCCGGTCTCGTGGCCACTTTAGTTTACCAGATTGTCAAAGTTTACCAAGGATAGTTAAAGGAAAAGTAACTTGCTCGGAAGCTCATTTAACTGATATAAAAGAAGAACTTGTTACTTGTAAGCTCTACCGAATACATTTTTAATGTAATTATCTTGAAAAATATGTCATTTTTATTTGAAATATATATTTTATAGATGACTGTATCAAAGATAATGGTAGATATTACATGGGAAAGTTAAATAAAACAAAGGGTGGATTAGATTGTCAACCATGGAGTGCTCAGTTTCCACAAAATCACGACAAACCACCAGATATTTTTCCACAAATTCAAAAGGGTGAAAATTATTGTAGAAATGTAGATGGCATTGAATCTATGCCATGGTGTTTCACTATGGATCCTGATACACGCTGGCAACATTGTGATATTCCTATATGTGGTAAAATATTTGTGTAAAAAAGCACATTTATTTTATAATTATTTTATCTTATTGTTAGTTATAAACGTTAAAGCATCATTATCTAATTAATATTTTGATTTTTCAGATAATACCACAAATACAATAATTGAAATTGACCCAAAAGATTTGGCTGTATATACGTTTATTACTCCATCATTTATATTAGCACTCTCTGTATTGGGATTTATAATCATTGCTGGAACTTTTATTTCTATACTTTTAAGGCGAAGACTTCATAAAAGACATCAAGGATATAATCAGACTGAAAGTCAGGTATACATATTTATATACACCCACACAGTGACAATATACAATTAAATGAAAAATACTATACTTTTCTATTGTAATATCTTTATAGGATGTTAACATTGATTTAGACAAATTGCCAAGCAATGAGGCATACCACAAAACAAGTGCGAAGCTTAATCCAAAATTGGAAAAACTCGAATTTCCACGAAATAATATTATTTATGTACGAGATTTAGGTCAGGGTGCCTTTGGTCGAGTATTTCAGGCAAAAGCACCTGGTCTAGTGCCAGGTGAAGAATTCACAAATGTTGCGGTGAAAATGTTGAAAGAAGAAGCATCAGATGATTTGCTTGTAGATTTTGAAAGAGAAGCATGTTTACTTGCAGAATTTAATCATCCAAATATTGTTAAGTTGTTGGGTGTGTGTGCATTAGGACGTCCAATGTGTCTCTTATTTGAATACATGGGACGTGGTGATTTAAATGAATTCCTACGTTCTTGTTCACCTGGAAATTACATTATTCGAAGTTTAGAAAGAGATGGTACATTCACAGATTCCCAATTATCACATATGGATTTAATTAATATAGCTTTGCAAGTAGCATCCGGAATGGTATATTTATCAGACAGAAAATTTGTACATCGAGACCTTGCAACTAGAAATTGTTTAATAAACGATCAAATGATTGTGAAAATAGCAGATTTTGGATTATCTCAAAAAATATATCTTCAAGATTATTATAAAGGCGACGAACAAGATGCTATCCCAGTTAGATGGATGCCTCTTGAGAGTATACTTTATAACAAATATACTGTTGAATCTGATGTTTGGGCTTTTGCAGTATGTTTGTGGGAAATATTTAGTTTTGCTCTTCAACCGTATTACGGTATGACTCACGAAGAAGTTGTTAAATACATCAAAGAAGGCAATGTTCTCCAATGTCCTGATAATACACCTTTATCAATATATGAATTAATGAAACTTTGCTGGAATAGAAGACCATCCGACAGGCCTACATTTAGAGCAATTTATGAAAGACTCGATACAATAAAACACGAGATAGAAGCAGAGAATAAAACAGACAGCGTGGCTTTGCGCATTCACGTCTGAATACAAATGGAGCAGTACATCATTATTTATATATATATATATATATATATATAAATGTAATAACTAATATATTACTTACTCGACACACACATTAAAAAGGTAAGTAATTATTAAAATGTAAAATGTAAATGTTACATACAAAGGCCTTCTTTGTTATATTTGTTATGTCAAGTTAATGGCATACAGCTAAGAATATTTATAAAAAGAAAAAGAAAAAAAAAAGAAAAAGAAAATGTGGCTATTACATATATTAGTAATAACTTTATTGATCTGAGAATATCTTTAGCAAAATGCTTTTTAAGTACATGCGAAATTTAAATCATAAGTTTTACTGTTTTGTGGATAAAAAGTGTAGTTTAATATCCTATCGAATAGATGTATACAAACAATTTATATATCTTTACATATAATGAAAAAGTGATGTATTTAAACATTATGGCTTAAAATATCGTTTAAAATTTTTAAATATTAACAATTGCAAGAACTGGAAAAGATTCTTGTGGAATTGATCAGCTATTTAAATCACACTATTGCAATGTAAATTGTCAAAGTTTTTCATTTTATATATATTCTATTCTATTGTCCTAGCCATTTGCATTTATAATCGGTAATGTGTGATATGAATATGAACGACTATTATTTAGCAAATATACATACAAATAACCATAAATATTATAGAAATGTTTTAGTATGATTGTAAATGGTCACTGCCCTAATATATATATTTACATTTTCTATATCTTTACATGTTTTGCTATGCAGATTTATATGTATATTATGCAACATTCCAGAGTAATATGTGAATCATATATAATCAATATTATGCAGAAGGTAATGCTTTAAAAAGAGAGATAGTCTTTATACAATTTCATAATGGAATTATTGAATTAGTATGTATATACATACAGTGGTAAACATAAGTATTGGTAATAAAACATTCTAGATAAAGATTCATAAAAAGAACAAGCGTTATAAACAATTTGTTTCAGCATACTGTGCCAATACATACGTTTACCACTGTATGCGTATACATTGAAATTAAATGCATTTTTGTTTACCCACAAAGTATATGAGTATGTATGAACTTACATTTACTTGAAAGAATACTTACATTCCATTTTTTTCCAAGTTATTTTAATAAATTATTTAAAAATAGAATTATACTTAACACTGAGATAGAAATAACACACGAGATTTATTAATTTAAACTCTGAATAAATATAACTGAAGACTGAACAAAAGATATACGACCAAAGTGAAGAATTATTTTTAAGATCCTGTTAGTAAAATTATAGAGATTCAAAAAATTCGCAATGTAAAACTTGATTGTGTATTTTATTATGGTTTTGTCATTTGTGATAATATTTAAATTAGCTCTAATGCTTTGATCGCTCACAAATTTTTTTCTTGTTAAATATGTATATTAGATCGTTGCTATAGCAAAAATATAACTTAAATGTGTGCTATAAGAATTATGTCAAGAAAAATGACTATGAGGAATGTTAAACCAAAGAGAACATGTATGTAAGTGAGTATGTATACTGTTATATGTAAAATTTTGAAAGTAAATTATATTATGGTATTGTAAAACAATATAATGAATGTTCAAATCGCATATTATTTAATTAACGTATTACTTGTTTGACGACACAACATATACACATATTTGTTATACACGATTTTTATAGACTTTTCCAAAAATGTCAAAGCGTATTGTAATTAATTTTTGTTCACCTTTTAAATGCTAATGTTTTGTTCTCCGATAGTGTTTTTAAGTAATATTTTATTTAAATTGAACAAAGTGCTATTATATTACACTGACATTCCAACAAGAATCCATCAATTAATGAATATTTTTAGATAGATTTCTTTGTGTATTTTATATATATTTTATAATCATTTTAAACCATTTATATTATATATATATACCTAAATATATTTTACATATATAAAAACATAAACACTACCAAATTTCTACCAAGGTCAGCGCATCTAGATTGTTTTTTACTATAATACGTACGATCATGTATTGATACGATAAATGTTTACACGCAAGATGTATTGATTCGCATATACCTTCATATTTGTTGAGTATTAAGAAAATGTAATATGTGTATGTTCTAACAAGTACATCATTTACCATTGCATGTAACAATAAGTAAAAGTAAGAGATGCAAGATGATAATAATAATGGAACTAAAGCTCTTCTATATACCTTTTTATATACATTTTTGTAAATGAAAAAGGGGAAGACACCGATTCTGTGCTCTTATAACATCCACATACTTGTATCCTGCATAAGTAGAAAAAAAAAACTATGTAATACGATATACAAAGGTAATACACATTTTTAAGTGTATTGTCTCTGACCAAAAAAAACTTCTGGTATTATATAATTCGTTGATTTCAAATTTGTTATTGAAAATGTAGTCTCTATTCTGAATTTTATGTACAACAAACTCTATTACTTAATCTGTGAAAGCATTGAGACTCCACGACATTACATAACGTTTTTTTTTTTGTTTTCTTCTTTCAAACAAGTCATTCTGTTATATTTTTTTTTTTCCTTCCTAGGTTACAATTCGAGTGTGAATGTGTATATTTAAGATTTATATTACAAAGATATATTTGTTCCATAATTATAATATTAACGATTACTCTATGTAAAGCTCCATAAATGTGTCAATTTTATATTATTTTTTATCCATGAAATATTTTTATTATCAATGTGTAGATCACGGAGTCAACAATGATTGCAAACTTGTTAAAAAGAAATCTGCTACAAACTTTTACTGATGTACTTTTACAAAAAATAAACAACCACTTTCATACTTATTGTTTTTTATTTAACTCAGCCTAATAAAAAATATAGTATAGGATGAGAAAAGGATATATATTATCATGAGAGAATTGGTGTAAGATTAATTTTAACTTCATATCGAATTAATTTACAGTTAGAGATATTTAATTATGTATTTATTTATTTGTATTAATAGATATTTATAGATCTTTACGTAAAGCTCTTATTAATTAATTAATATATGATTTTTATATGATATAATTGATATATTAGGTTCTTTTATATTTAGCAAAAACTTAATAATATGTATATGTACAAGTACAAGTAAAATTATTATTTTATAAGATTCATTTATTTATATATATTATTTTTTAAAATTAGTATAACACACACACAGACATAAATTTCATTCTTAATTAATAGTTATTTATTGGATGTAATATGAACTTATTAAAGAAAATATTTAATAAAACAAACATTATGTGCATATGTAAATGTTATGTCAGATTTAATTAATAATTCCGTACATATACACAAAATTTAATTTAGACTATAAGACAATATAAGTTTTATGCAAACAAAATTGCTTAAAAATATATAAATAATAAGTTATATAGCAAATTATTTTTATAATCAATCTATAAATACTTGTTATATATAAATTGCATAAAAATTGATAAAATATTGACTACGTACATATGTACATAATGTTGTTGAACACACACACACACAACCTATTTAATATATAAAGAATATCTCTTAAATTTTACTCTTAAAAAGAATAAATATAATAATTCTTTGGTTTTTAATTTGATTTAAGATTCATTGTTAAATATAAGTAACTACTTATTAGTATAAATGAAATACATAATTAATATTATTTTTCTAATTTTTTATGATTATTTAATGGAACATTTAATTATAATGCTCTTTTTATCTTTAATTCCTATTCTCTTATTTGTTGTATTTACGTTTACTTTGTGCAAATGATATTTGCAATATTCTAAATGCATGTATTTAATCATCGACTGCATATATAAGTATTTGGAAAGATAAGTTTCTCTATTAATTATTATATTCTTTAGTTTTTATTATGTTCGATCCTACTGTGTATAAATATGAATTGTATTGTAAGTGGTTTATTGTAATAAACCACTGTATGTAATGATAACATGTAATTTTGTGTTAAAAGGATTATTATTAATTAATTAATTAGACAGAGAAAGAGAGAGAGAGAAAGAAAAAAAGGGGGAAAAATGTGATATAAATGTAAGATAATATATTTGATAAATACTGATAATATATATCTTATATGATATTACCTCAAGATAAAAATTATTTAATATTTATTACGCGCGTACTTCATAAATAATATTTACCTTTTGAAAGCATATAGGAACTACCAAAGAATACTGGTTATAAGTTAATGCTTGATAATACTTATGATTGCAGTACATAATTTTTAGATTTAAAAACTTAATAACTTATTTGAATTATACATTCTGATATTATCTTCCACTCATAAGTGTACTTATATATATCATATAGAGGAATGTTGCATCAGAGTTTTTTTTTTTGTTCTCATTAATAATTACAATGATTTTATACAAGGATCATTTACCATGCATTAATCAAAATGCGTCCTTTATATTTTGAAATTGACGTACAGCTAAGTCAACTGGCAGATCAAACTTATATCTCGTAAGTTTGTCGAGAGTGTGAAATGCGTCTTGAAATCCTAATGGTAAAAAAGGAGAAAAGAATAATGAATATTCATTATGACATATAAAGTAAATATACGAAATTAGATATACCTGTTTTCACCACATAACTCCATGACGTGTAGTGACATTCTAAAAGATATTGGCATTGTAAAATGAGCTTTAGCCAAATCACCAATTTATTTGCGCTAAAATTAAAAAATATAATTCATTTAATTCTATAATTATTCACAGTGTTGAGACAGAAACAACAATTTCACTTACTTTAAAGCAGCACATATAAATGCTTTAAAATGTGAATCACGACTCCGTTTGTAAGGATTATGCGAAGCAATAATGTTACCTATAGTAGTTAGTAGACTCTAAAAATAATAAATTAAATACGTTCAAACTGTAACTACGAATTTTTTGTATTTATTTGTTAATTATTAATTGATTGAATGAAGCAAAAAAAATACCTGTTTGGCAGAAGTAGCTTTACCGATAAGATCTAAATTAAAACTTTGCGATAATTTTTGTGCAGGACTGGAGTTATAATAATGGCCATTTTTTATTTCATAATATTTTAAGATAAGTTCCCAGGCATGCATAAAATTAGCAGGGGAAGGACTTCTTTGATGAAAACATCCCATAAACGGAACTACACTGTTAGAACGTACATCAGACATTAAACCATGTTGTAACAAATCTCTAATGGAAGCTGCTAGATGCTTTCTTATTGCCGATGTTAGTTTTGCATTACAGTGCATTGATGCAGAATCCGAGTCAGACGTGTATTCATCAGCACCAATATCATCGTCTTCAAGCTGATGTTCATTTTCTGCGATAGTACTTAAAACATGCTCAACCGCAATGTCTAATCTAGTTCTTAAATCACGCCAATTATATATCGAATTTTTATTTAAATTTCTTCGAACCTGTTCACTACTACATCCCAATTGTGATATTATAAACATATGTAAGAGAGCTACGACCTTTTTAACAGTATTCAAAGTTTTAGTTTTACTTTCATTATCTATTGCCTTTTTTTCAAATTTTTTAGTATGATTAAATGCAGCAGAACCATTAGTATGTACCGGGCAAGCACAAGTGCATGCCAATGTCTCTGTACTCACTTCTCCTTGAAGATAATTTATAAAACGTTCTAAATCAGCAATTTGTGTTTTCAATTGAGACACCAATTGTTCTTTCATTTTTAACGGACTAACTATCTGTAATATAAATAATTGCAATTCTTGTAAATATTTCAAGAAAAAAAAAAGAAACAATAAAAAAAACATATATACATATAAATATACCTGACTTATTGCATAATCAACTTGCCACCTTAAATCATCTACTGGTAACTTACACAAATCATCTACATTAAAATTTAATTTTTCCTTCAAGTGATCTAAAAAAAGAACCCCATTAAGTTTAGTTATTCAAATATAATGTTTTAAAGCGTTATATTAAATTATTTTGTATCATAACTTACTGATTATTATACTTTGACGTTCTAACACAACGCTTTGTGGTAAATCTGCATCACCCATTTCGTATGCGTATTTTTCTAAATCTTCTAATTGTGACTTTAATTGACTAATTAACTCCCTTTGTTTAGTTCTTTGTAATGCCATTTTCGATTCCATTTCTACATCACTAACCATGCTTCCAATCTGCTAAATTAGATAGAATTATAAAGTTATTAATAATGCTAATTTACAAAATTATTATATATAATAAAAACAAGAAATTGTTATAATTACCTTCAAAATAGTTTCAGTATTTACATAATATACATTGAGCATTCTTTGTATAAATTTTCAAGTGCATTTTAAAATGTTATTAAAAAAATTGAAATATAGGGAAAAAATGGATGGATAAAGAATAATAAATGCGGTTCATAGTAGATGTATAAACAAAATTTATTATATGTCTTTTTCATAATGTGACAACAAAAAGGAAATAAATAAATAATTTGAAAATAAAAATAAAAACAAATAATATAAATAAATAAGCAATAACGTATGTGTTAGAAAGCATTCAAATCAAAAATATTTTAAAATAAAAAAATGAAATAATTAAATAATAAATAAATGTGTAATACTTACACTTTCTTTACAAAATGTCGGAGATATAGGTGTAATAGATCTACTTTCAAATAATAAATTATTTGGTACATCAGGAATCCCTCTAAATGCAAATTCTTCCAATTCTTTAAGCAATGTTTCTTTTTCATTAGTCGGAGCATCAACAATTTGACGTAAACGAAATTGTACCTATAAGAATATTAAATATTAAAAAATTTATTCGTAATTCTAGATAAGTAAAAACGATTATACCTACCTGAGCAAAATGTGTAGTTAACGCTATGAGAGACGAATTAAGCATCTCTTGTTCTTCTTCTAATAACTTTAATCTTTCCATATCATTAGAAAGGCTAAAAGTATTATGTAAGGAAAGTATTGTATATAGTAAACCATTAATAAAATATACAAAACGTTTCATCAAATAATCACTTACTTTCCTATATTATCAACATATTTATATTCATCCCCAAAATCATTGTCTCCATCATTTGCTCCAACAGGAGCCCATCTCTCACCTGATGGTCTATCACTTTCGTCTGAATTTTCAATATCATCATTTTCACAAGTCTTACGTTCAACAGCATTCATTACTTGATACGTTAATATTTCTTCTTGTTCCTGAAAAGTTATATGATTAATTATATGAAAATATACATACATAGATATATTATTTACATGAAATTAGTTTTAATATTTCTTCTATGTATTTATCATTTTTTTATTTACCATAATGCTTTCTTGATATGCTCCACATAACACATTCAATACCAATAATGAAGAATAATCTATTTAAGACTTTTGTATGATAATATCCTGTTTAATCCATGAATTAACTTCTGCGCACGTGTATAACCAGAAACGTCACTCGTATTATGAGATATCGAAAAGATGATAAATTTTAGGCGCGTAGGCGGGCGGGAAAATAATATCTTATCATTCTTTAATTAATTTCAAAACTTTATATCCCCAAATGAATGATGTTTAATTTAAATCGTTACGGAAAGCTTACAATAATTAAAGCACTATTGTTATAATTGACTACTTCATGGATTTGTTACACTTTTAAGAAATAGGCTAAATAAATCGATTTCACGTATTGTATATTTAGGGTGCGTTCCACTAAGCGCTCACAACGATCAAAATGCTCCTTTAGTCGTTCCACATAACGACCGCGGTCGTTGTGGTCGCGGCGAAAACGTCACTCATGACGTCATTACTAACGCTCACGCGAAGCCCACAACGACCCATCTGAAAACGTGGGTCGTAGTGAGCGTTGAGAAAATTAGCGGTTTTTTCGAAACTGACAACAATAAAAATGGCGACCGTGAAACTGACATGAAGGATTACAGATTAAATCTTAACCTCTTTAATCTTTTACTTTCTTTTCACTACCTCGCCATTTGTATTATTACCTCCACGCTCAAAACGCACCATAGTCCATTCCACTTGAATTTAGGACAGTAACGCTCGTAGGTAAGTGGAACGGGAAAAACTGTGGTCGTGAGCGTGATCGTTGTGAGCGCTTAGTGGAACGCACCGTTAGAACACAGGCAGAATGTATATTATAGATCTTACAAAAGTAACCTAAATTCTTGCTTAAATCTTCTTTACCATCACTTCGTAATATTCTTTTCCATTCTTCAGCTACGAATTTGTCGGTAACGTTTTATTTATAACAATCTTGACCAAAGAATACAGAAGTACATAGAAGCTCATAAGTCCACTTTTTTCCTAACCAGATTAATCTTAGTTAGAACCCTGATCACGAACTTTTGGACTGACAATTTATCTGGAGAAGAACTATCTTGTTTTGTAGACTGTTTGTTTAATACTATATTCTTTGATGGTGTGTATCGTCATCGTGTTAAGTACCTGCTATCGCTCTCTTGTGGTCAGGGTACTAACTAAGATGAATCTGGTTAGGAAAAAAGTGGACTTATGAGGTTCTATGTACTTCTGTATCCTTTGATCTTGACGTTTCCACTTCTAGAAAAATTCACTTTCCTACATTATCGACTGAGGTTCGTCAAATAAAAACGTTTGAAGCGCCACGACTAAATCTTAAACTACTTTTCCTATCTATTACTTTTTACAAGTCTAAGCCATATAATTATAACGAATAAACGCTAACATTCTATTGGTCAAACGCGCGAAAAATCTGTAATATTTACCCGCGCCGCTATTTTTAAATCATCAAGACGCGGGATATTAGAAATAAGCGGAAATGATTTTCATTTGAAAAGTTAAAATCTTATATAATTATTTTTACAATTGTGTAACCACACACACGTATATAATAATAATTAATTATCAATAAGATGATTTAAATAAAAATGCAAAACTTGTAAATTTGTTAATTATTGTTTTTCTTTTCTTCTTTGTTATTATCGAACACATTTGTCACGTTTTAAAACAAACTTTACTAACATAGATTAATAATCGTCCAATTGTATAGTTAAAGAAAAAAAATTTATAATCAAATAACAATATTTTTACTTTATCAATAATTAATTTCTAAAATATAATTCGTTTATACTTGTGTATTCTCAAAATGTAGATAGTGCAATACTGCATAGAAGATTTCGTTTGTTCTTGATGCATTTATAGAACTAATAATAAATTACTCTTCTATATACGTTACAATAGAATTGCATGCATAAGACGCATTATGTAAATATTATTAAAGAACTTTCAAATAATTTGTTTATTTTATTTTTTACCTACAATATATTCAGAATGATTTTTTTATCTTCAATTCAAAGAGGAAGAAAGAGAGCGAGAGAGAGAGGGAGAGAAAGAAAAGCAAAATAAATTCATTGATGTGTTATGTTTGGCATTTGCCACGCATTTTATACGAGGCATTTACAACAGTAACTTTGGTACCTAATTTTAGAAATCGTCACATTAGTAAACCGCCTTCGAGAGAATATACAAGTACGACAACCGTCCTACATTCGTGATACAAATTGTGAGGGAACAGTAACAAATAATATTTAAAAATGACTATGACAAATCAGTAAGTAAAAAATGATTTTTTTTACGATCTCTCTCGCTTTTTCAATTATATTTCAAATAGATATAAATTTAATAAATTAATAACGTTTAAAGAGTTTATGCTATTTTACGTGACATTATATATTTACATTTTTATACAAACTATACAAATTTCAATATATATTTATATATTATATAAATAAATATATATACTATTTATTTGATAAAATTCTATGTCAAATACCACACAACATATATAGATATATATTATAATATATTCAATATGCAGAACAAGAATAAATTTGATTTACAATCAGATCTATTTTTTTTTTTCATTATATAATATAATATATATATATATTACGTAGACTTAATTATATTTAATAAATATTCAATACATTTTTTATAGTGGCAGTATATTTGTTAATTTTTGTCGACAAGCATACGATACTGTAACAACTGAACCGTTTATAAGTCGTTTTAAAGAATTCTCGGAAAAGGGAGATAGACAAGGGATGGTTCAAGTAATAATTGAATTACCATGTGTATTAAATACAAAGATAACTAAATCATATAAGGGTAAGAACGATGAACAAGCAACACTGCTTTATCAGAAATCACTTAATATAATGAAAGATGGAGAAAATAAAGCAGAGGAAGAGAGTAGAGCATGTAGTGTTCTCACCGAAGCACTGTTTGCAGCCAGTGCATGTAGTTTAGTATTTATGAATGCTCTTTTAGAGCGTGCAAAATATTGGTATAAATTAGGAGCTTGGATAAATTGTCTTAAAGATAGTGAATGTTTGTTAGCACTTCCTCAAAGCTTTTACGATAAAAATGTAGATAGTAAAAATGTTTATTTAAAGCATAAAAAGGAATGTTATAATTTTAAACATGAGTGCTCTAAAAAACTGGAAATAACTATTCGACGAAAACAGAAAATACGTGGAAAGGAAAATGCTAAGTATTGTTCTTCCGCTGAAATAATAAAAAAACGAACCGTCGTATCGACACCAACTATGCATGGAAAGTTAAACAACAGCCTGAAAAGTTGTTCCGATGCAGTAGAACTTCGATTTGATAATAACAGAGGCAGGCATCTTGTAGCAACCAGAGATATTTGCGCAGGAAGTGTTTTGATCGTCGATCAGCCTTTTTCCTCCAGCATTGATAAAGAGACACTCGATAGGAATTGCTTGCATTGTTACAGTTCCCTTAAATTGGAAGACAATGTTAGAATTCCTTGTTATATGTGTCAAACAGTTAGTATTATGCATGATTTTGTGTGTGTACAAGAGTGATACATAGTTTAATAATAATTAACTTTGTTTTACCCCTCTTTAAATCGTTATGAAGATCAGTGTGTAACTGTGCTTTTGCATCCATATTCCAGAAATTATATTTCCGTTTTCAGGTTTCATATTGCACTGAAGCTTGTCGCAGTGAGTCATGGGAGATGTATCATAAATATGAATGCCCTATATTAAATATTTTCTTTGAGGAAGGATTTAATGAAGGAAAAAATAAATTCTCCCATCTTTTGTTGGCTTATAGAACTACTTTGATCGCAGCTTTATCTCCAATTGAAAAAAAACATAATAACACGGAAAGAATGTATAAATCGTCCAGTCTTAATACAGAGTTTTTTAAGCACCACCAGTCAAAAGAAAAAGACACTGTTATATCAAATGCAAATAAAATATATGATCCATTAGATTACACAACTGTTTTACAATTAGAATCACATTGTACGAATGTAGATCCTAATGTAAATGCTATACGTAGTATAGAAGCAGTGTTTATAGCCAAATGTTTAATTTTTTCTTTCAATGAAATTGGAATAGATTCACTGGATAACAACAAGTTCATAGCTTTAGCGACGGCTACGCTGCAGCATTTGCAGGCTATTAATTATAATGCTTACGAGATCGTTGAAAACGTACGTAATGAAGTAACGCATGTTTGGGAACCAAGAAATGTAGGTTGTGCCATTTACACCACTGTCAGTCTTACAAATCATAGTTGTTATCCTAATGTGGTTCGACATTCTTATTCATCTGGTAAGTGATATATATTTTATATTATATTATATTATATGATATAATAACATAACATTTTTTTTATAATTATCTATTTTGTTCTTTATGAGTTTTATATGCAACGAAAATAAAAGATATGCACTATATTGGCAAACAATTAATAAATATATCCTTTTGTAGGAAAAGTTGTTGTAAGAACATTACGTTGCATTAGCAAAGGAAATGAAATATTAGACTGTTATGGTCCACAATTTCTTAGCGAAGAAAAATTGGCAAGGCGCGAATATTTATGGAAAAAATATCTTTTCATGTGCGAATGCGATGCTTGCAAGTATAATTGGCGATTACCATTGCCAGATATGCTCAATTTTAAATGCAAAACATGTTCTCAACCTTCATTTACGGAGACAAAGAATGGCATGCATAAAATAAAACACTGTCCCCAATGTAATAAAAAATTAGACTATCAAAAATTGAAAAAGCAACTTAGAAGATCAGTTGAAAAGAGGGTTAATGCAATTTCTAAAATGTATCAAGGTTACTATGAAGAAGCATTAAATCAACTATTAGATCATATAGATTTTGTTGAAAAATTCTTGGAAACACCTAACATAGAGTCTATCAAAACACAGCAATGCCTTATTCAATGTTATAATTCCTTTGGTTGCATTTCTACAAATTAATATAATACTAATTACTATATTATTTCTTTATGTATCATATTCAATTTTAAAGCTTAAAATTATCTATAAAACAATTGTTTGTGTGTTTTACTTCTATTCAAATGTTCATATCGTATATCTCATAAATAATTTAATATGTGAAAAAGTAAGAAGGTGTAATTTAGAAAGAAAACAAAAAATTTACAGTTAAAGATAAATAAATAAATTGAGAAATTATCATTCATCTATAATCATCTCTTAAAAAGAAAAATTACTTTGAAAGAAAGAAAAAAAAATATTTATATCATGCAGACTTATATATATATATATATATATATGTTTTTCACCGATTCAGTACTCAATCGTTGTTGTTGTATAATGACATTGTACCAATTGTATAATATTATATTAAATTACTAAAGAAAATGAAAAATGCATAAATTTTGTTTGTAAGTACATGCTTGACATCACACAACACTGATAATATTGAGCATAATATTTCCATTTTATGGTATCTAAACAATCTCAGATGTATATACAGCAAAGTAGTGCATAATTTATGCTCATCACATATTAAAAATTTATATAATGTCTGGGATGACAAAAATTATTACTTCATTGTTCTAGAAATTTCGTTTGCATGAAGAATAAAAATTTTGTGCAGTGTTTTAGCATATACATAAGTTGCATTCATTGACTTATCTATCCAAACACAATAATAATACCTATTTTAATCTATAATCTGATGCTATTGTGGTTTATTATTTAAACTATTACCACATGTGCGTCTCGCGAATTTCACTGATAATATGACCTGCTTGAGTCAATGCCTATAATGGAAAAAAGAGTAAAGAAGTTTTATATAATTTGTTAAAAAAAGTTATTTCATATGAAGATCATTATATAGAATACATAGTAGTATTAGAAATATAATTAATAAATAATATACCTTTAGCATATCACTTGCTTCTTTTCGTCTAATAGCAATATGTTCACTCTCGTTCAACAATGCTTCGGCTTGATCTGATTTATATAAATGAGTTACAAGTTCACTTTGTAAATTATCCTTTACAAAGTTGACTAGGAAATGCATCACTGCTTTGGGTACACTATCTTGTATAGACTTTCGTACGATATAAAAGTATGATTTAATAAGTCGCTCTAGAAAATATAATAATGCATATCAAAATATTATATATAATATTAAATACTAAAATATATATATTATTTTATAATTACCAATAACATCACAGTCTCGTTGCTCTCGTTCACTTAGTTTACGCGATGTTTGCATTGGCACTTCAGGGAGTAAATTTACTGGCTTTTGTTGTGGCGATGATTTCTGTACGTCAAGCATCAAATTTGGTTGAGGAGAAATATTTCCCGAAGTTCTAATTGGAGATCCTTCAGCAGACGTAACAGATTCTGTCCTTTCTTGCGGTAATAAATTACTCAGTAACCAATGATTTTGTTGCGCATGCATCTTTTTATTCTGCTCAGAAAAAGATGTCAACTCATCTTGACTATTGGTCAATTTTACGTTCTGTTATACAGATTGTGAATGATTAGTAAGGAATAGATTAAAAAACAAAAAATAAAATGCCCAATCAAGTATATGTTTTGTTATTTAAATTTTATATCTAATATTAATTAGTTTTTTAGAGATGTGAGATTAGAACAATATGAAATCAGTTACATTCAATATAGTAAATTTCACTTACATTTTCAGTAGGTATTGCAATTCCAGACACAGAGTTGCTGCTAGTACAAGGTACTTTTCTATTATATTTATCTATATCTGTATTTTTCAATAACGAAGAAACAAATGCTGCATCTTTATGAAAATCTGGATGTTTGGTATTGATATATGCTAATTCTATAGCAACCAAATTTTCTACCTTTATGAAAATAAATTTCAATAGAAATATATACAAATAATATATTAAGTAAGGAAAATTAAAAAATTAAAATAATACCATCTGATTGGTAGTAGGGAGACGTCTTCGTAACAAGTGCGTAACAACATCAACAATTCTTTCATGTAATTTAGGAAATCGTAACATTTCTTGTTGTACTTCAGTGCCACAATGTTGTATAATCCTTTGCATTTCTTCATGTACAAGTTCAACACATCGTAAAGAAGGTTCTTCCAGCCTTCTTATTTGTCGTTTAACTAATAATTCAAAAGACACCTCGGGCACAAAAAGTGCTGGTCTTGGGCCAGTTGCATTTCGTATAGCAGTTAAAATATCGATCTTGGTGAGACCAGCAAGAGGGTGGATAGAGTCAAGCGTTCTTCCAAATGTTTCATGAAATATATAACATATCCGTGCGCCACCACATAACTCAGTAGTTTCAATATTTCTAGCAGTTCCTTCGATAGTAGAACAATAACTGCTTGCAAATTTCGTAATAATTTGCAATAAAGTTTGACTTTTATCTCCAACATCTTCTCCATAAGAAGAAAGTAATGTTTGAAATTGCGACACCATCACGTTAACTCTTGTCTGATTTTCAAAACCGCATATTAAATTAGATATTATTATTTATATAACAGTTATAAGAATATTTTTAATATACTTATTAATTTAAATGATACTATACCTTCAATTCTGGCAAACAATCTCGTATATGATGCATGAGTAATCGATTAAGCGTTTTAGCTAAATAAGGTGTTCCATTTCTATTAGCTAATGTTGGATATTTACGTTGTAAAAATACAGCTTCATCTTTCAATGCATCCCGAATACTTTTATTACTCATTATGTCCTGTTGCGAACGATTAACAACTCCAATAATTCCAAGCTTGACAGGAATTACTCTACCACACAATATGTCTATCGCATCTGTTCCTATTATCAAAAGAAAAAAAATGAGTTTTAAAAAGAGCTTTGATACAGAAAAATACTTCAAAATAAATATACCTGCATCCATGAGATCTAATTTTGTAACAACAGCAAGAGTACGTCTACCATCTGGATCAACATCTTTACTAAGTTTCAAACTTTCACTTGTGGCCATATCTGTATTAGCAGTAACAACTGCTAAAATGATAGAATTAGGATTACATATGTATTTCAATACAAGTTGACGAATTTGGTTTTCAATATCTTCAGGTTGATCTCCTACTGGCACTTTGGTAATACCAGGCAAGTCTATAAGCGTTAAATTAACAACAGACATTGAATAAATTTTAAGATTGATAGGTTCCGGACAAATGCCTTTATTAGCTCCTGCCATTCGATCTGTTTCCGCTTCTATTTCACCACGTATATCATCAAAATCTTTAAAGATCTTATTTCTTGTATGTAGGAATGTACCCCACTCTTCCAAATCCAATGTTCCATTTTCTGCATTACGATGTTCTCTGTCTTCCTTTGGCGTATATACAAGTTGAAGTATTAGTGGACGACGTGTTACTATACCTGTTCCCCTAGGAAGGAACGAACGACCTACTAAATTTTCTATTACAGATGACTTTCCAGAACTCTATAAACAAATTAGAAATAATATATATATATTATATATATATCATCCTACATAACCAATTATAAGAAACTTCATTCCATATAATTATTATGATAAAAATGTAAAAGAATTTGTAAATCATTTAAAATTTAATAGTGAAATATCAACAACTACTTTCTTGTTATTAAACCATTGTAATTAATCGTTTAATATTAAATTAATATGGTCGAACAATTTTGTACATAAATATTTAAATATTTTTTAACAACAATAGAAATAAATGAATAAAGATCAAAATGTAATACTTGGAGTAATATCAAGTGTGTATCATGAAAATTATAATTACATTGAAAATATTTACTAACCTGAGTTCCTAAGACAACTATTTGTGGAAGTTGAATAGCATCTGCCCCAACGGTGTTAAATACATCTTGTAATTTGTTTATTACTGGTATTAAAGCTTCCATTATGTTTAGCTATACAAACGTATATATCAAATCGATCGAAATATTCTCTACCGGTTAGAGGATTAGTAAGTAATCTTTTTAGCGTGTAACATTTATTTAATAATTCGAATAAATTTATTGATTTTAAATCGTAATATCAATTTTACGCGTGTAACGAAAGTTCAATATTTCTTATCAAATTAATTTAATTGTATTATTTAAGTGATATCACATTCGTTAATAAATCTCCTTAGAAAACGAATTCAACTTTGTAACACTTTTCTTTGGACCCACTCAGGGGGACCACCCGTTCCAAATTACCCCATTATTTGTGAGCGCGTGCGCACTTTATTATTTCTCTATCTCTTTCTCTATGTGGTAAAATATGTATGGGTAGTACACGTGTAGATGCAAGTATCAAAGTCTAATAGAATAATTAATCCCGTTTATGTATCACGTGTTTATGAAGTTGTTCTGTGATAATTTAAACCACCGATGTCGAATCTTTTTACGTGCGCATGTCAAAAATTCCCAAATATTATTTATCAACTATCTGACGTGTCAATAATGACTAGTGTCAATTTAAACAGCATTGCCAGCATAATAATATGTACGAAATATTAATGTGTAAGAAAAAATTATATATAAAATGAGAAGAGTCTGGAATATTTTATCTATGATTTATCTATTAGAAAATAAATTTAATCTGTAAATCGCGTTCACGTGCCATCTCTTGCACGTGTATCCTAGTTTCGTCACTACTGATCTAAACAACATAACCTAAACAAGAACAACATTAATTATTACTAGACATACAATTAATAATTATATACTTGTGATAAACATGTATATAAGTGTAATTCTTAAAGTTCAAACATTTTATAATATGTACATGCTTGTTCTTAAGATCTTTTGTAATTAGAAATATACATATGCATTTTTGTATTTATATATTATATGTATTTACATCTATTTATGAAAATAATTATTATCAATCAATGTGGTATGTATGAGTACGTGTTAATTTTATAATTATAAAATTTTCTTATCATCCATACTTATCTCTTAACTTTCAATCAACGTGACACAAAATATACACGTTAGATCTTACAATTAAAAGTATTCTAATTAATAATTAATTTAATATACATGAATTGAATCTGATATCATGTAGTGACATAATAAGTTATTTAATTAATTGAAAATTTGTCTCTTTTTTTTCAGGAAATTTCCCAGTACGAAACTGTAAAACATTTTCGTTATGTTGGTAAAACAAAATTACCATTACGTTGGTAAAATTTTAAATCCTATATTGAAATTAGAGAATGAGTTTGAAAACATCAGTAAGCGCGAAAGCTCTTTCGTCGTTTTACTTTTTTATTAACGTGAGATTTTTAAATAATTATCATTATCTACATATTTTATCAAAAATGGGACCTCTTGAAAGTGCAAAAAAAATTGCTGCTTATAAAGCTATCGACGAATATGTCAAGGTAATTTATATATTTATGTGTATTAATATATTATTTTATTTTATTTTATTTTATTTTATTTTATTGCAAAATAATAAATCAGAAAAATTATAGAGGTTAGTAATACATATTTGTATTGACATTTAATGTGTTGATTATAATTGAATTTGATTTACAGGATAATAGTGTAATCGGAATTGGTAGTGGGTCTACAATTATTCATGCCGTACACAGACTTGGTAAGAACTATTAATAATTTATTTTCAGATATACTCGACATTAATTTTTTTTTTAAATTATTATTATGCTCTTAGAATATTAGTTATTTTGTAAAATATTTTGTCTAGTACAACACTATATTGAGATTGTAATTAAATAATTATTATAAATTATGTATATATATTATAGATAATTTTTATCTTATTTAGATTATAATCTTTAATTTTTTTGGAATACAATATCTTCTTTTATATATTAGGTACATAATATAATCATATCTATACTGAATATCTTTTACCACGTTGTTGTTTAATATTGTATACACAATTAAGAGGTTATATTTTGATCAGAATTATTTATTTCTTTTTATAGCCGAACGTGTAAGGGAAGAAAAACTTAACGTGGTTTGCATTCCTACCTCGTATCAAGCTCGACAATTGATACTTAATAATGATCTAACATTAGGTTATTTGGATTCCTATCCCAAAGTAAGCAATGTTTTTATATAATTTAATATCTTGTGTGCGTGTGTGTTTGTTAGATATTATCATTTATTGTATAATATAATATTTCATTTATAGATAGATTGTGCCATTGATGGCGCAGATGAAGTTGATGCCGATATGAATATTATTAAAGGTGGCGGGGGATGTTTGCTTCAAGAAAAAATTGTTGCTTCGTGTGCCAAACAATTTATTATCATAGCTGATTATACGTAAATTATAAATCTATACCGATCTAATAACATTTTTCCTTATACATTGTACTTATATTACAATGAATTTTAGAAAACAATCGAAGAAACTTGGACAACAATATAAGAATGGTATACCTATTGAAGTAGCTCCTATGGCATATGTTCCTATTCGCCATAGAATTGAAGACAATTATGGTGGTGATGTAAAGATCAGAATGGCAGTTGCTAAAGCTGTAAATATTTTTCTTATATCTTACTATTGTCTATTTTTAATATAAAATAAACATACACTTGTGTTTATTAAATTTTGTATATGATTATTGCAGGGACCTATTATAACTGACAATGGTAATTTTATTCTGGATTGGCATTTTCCAGAAGATTTGAGCGATTGGAATAGAATTAATAAAGAAATTTTATTATACCCTGGAGTAATAGAAACAGGTCTTTTTATTAATATGGCACATAAAGCATATTTTGGTATGATGGATGGCAGCATTAATGAACAATCATAAAACATTTATTGTTTAAATAAATAAATGTTATTTTTTATCTCACTTACAATAATGTGATCTTATCAGGATTTATGCAAATTCATATATCTTGCCTACATGTATAAAATTTCATTTTATATTGTATAGTTATTTTATAATAAGATATTATTAGATACTTATAATGTTATTTTACGTCGACTGATTTACATTTCGATTTTTTTTTTAATCGAATTTATTCATGTTCTTTTTATACTATGGATATTTTAATGTCATTTTATTTTCCATATTGTACTTAAAAGTGCAGTGTATAATGTTTGTTGGTAGATTCGTGGGAAATATTTGTGTGTGTAATTTTTTATTATTAATTAATCAATGATTTCGGTGCTATAAATAAAAATATTAAATTTATTTTTAAAAGGCATCGAATTAATTTCTACGTTTAATACATTGTAGCCGCAATAACAATTAAATAAATTATTATATTGATTAAATTATATTAAAATGATCTGAGAGAAATTTAATAATTGTTTTTTTCTTTCTTTTATTAATTTTAATTTTTCTTTATACCGATCATAATGAATATTCCTAGTATTATAAAATTATTGCGAAAAAAAAAAAAAGAAAAAATATATTCGCCCAAACAGGGACTTGAACCCTGGACCCTCAGATTAAAAGTCTGATGCTCTACCGACTGAGCTATCTAGGCGTTGAAGTTTTCTTGAGTTTTTAAACCTATTGTTCAACGGTGGATTAAAAAAAATTTGTCCATTATATTATATTTTCAAATACATAAATCAATTTGAATATTGTTATTATCAAATATTCATGCTGTATAATATATCATTTTGAAAAAAAAATTTTCAATTAATAAAATAATAAAAAATATATTAACACATTTAAATCATGTGGATTTGTGATATGTATTGATTTTATATCTATATTCATTTATATAAATATACAATTTTTTTAAATAAAAATTTCATTAACAGCAAGTTATTATTTACATATGTAATATTAAAATAAAATATGTTAGGTATATACTTTTTTTATAGCAAGTTCAATTTCTTCTCTTATTTAGTAAGTTCATGTTTTACTATATGTTTGTTTATGATTGCTTAGTCAAGTTTATACCAAACAAGAATCGAATCAAGTTGTATTTTTTACGATTGTAATTTTGTACATTATAATACTCAAGTGTGATTTATTGTGCGAATAATTTCATAAAAATTGTTAAAAATAAAATTCAATAATCAAATATGAATTACACATATATTTATTTATTTTATTTTGCCGATAGACTTATTTTAGGCTCGCGTTTTATGCATTATAAATTACAAAATTAAATTAATAATATAAGAGATATAACTTAAGACCTAATTTAATTGTAATTAAATTGTTATAATGGGTAATTGTCTACGAAATACGATACAAAAATTATCAAAAAAACATAATTCAGAAAAGTAAAGTATTCTAACTTTTTTTTCTATAAGAAAAATTTAAATCTTTTCTTTAAATACAAATATATTATTTTTATTTCAGAAGTATAACTCTTCTTATTGTTGGTCTAGACAACGCAGGAAAGACTTTAATTTTAAATCACATATGTGGTGGTATGCAATAAAAAGTTTTTGCTCTTTTTTACTATTCAAAATTTGTTATTTTTTTGCATTAGAACTTTTTCTTCATTTATATTATATATATATTAGCAAAAATTCAAAATATTAAATTAATTACTAGAAATTCATAGATTGGAATTTTATTTTTAATATAAATAAATCATTGTTACATTATATATATACTTTCATATAAACTTAAAGTTTATTCAACTTTTAGATCCTGATAAGCACGTATTATCAACAATGGGATTCCGAACTGTATGTTTAAAATATAAATCTTATGCTATAAAAATATATGATCTTGGTGGTAGCACACAAATAAGATCATTATGGCCAAAATATTATAATGATGTAAGTTCATATTATTTTAGTGTAAATAATTGACTTTTATATATATATATATATGTTTTAATAATTTACAATGTATAGAAATTTTTCTCAAGTAATTTCTATTATAAAGAAAAAGCATATTTATTATGCATATGTGCTTTAATATTAAATATTTTAGATACACGGTCTTATATACGTGGTGGATGCTAGTGATATTTCCCGTCTTGCAGAAAATAAAGTTGTATTTGGTGAATTAGTTGCGCATGAAAATATTTCGGGAAAACCATTATTATTGTAAGAAATATAAATCATTCTATGTGTTATTTCACACATTTTGGTTTCGATATACGCACATGAAATTTTAATTTTTAATAATTGTCTAGCAACATATTAACAATATATCAATTATGATTAATTGCTGTAATAAATATTACATGTATTTTATTTCTGTATGTATAGGCTTGCCAACAAACAAGATTTAAATGGAGCTATCGATGAATTGGATGTTGTTGACAATTTAGATGTAGAATATGTAGTGAATACCACACGATGCCCTACAAGAGTTGAAACTTGTTCTTGTTTTTCCGACAAAGACCACGTTAAAAGTAGTATTTTAGGCATTACAAATGGATATAAGTAATGATAATTTGTTTATAATTCTTTTTCATCAAGTTGAAATCATCTTTTGAACAAAAATATATTTATTTTTTCTTAGATGGTTATTGGATACAATCCTGAGGAATTATATTGTTTTAAATAATAGAGTTAAGCAATCTCAAAACATCATAAACGAAGAATTAAAAAATCGAAGAGTTGTAAAGGATTGCAAATATTCTCCACCTAGATTATCAGTACACTCTAATCCTTTTAAACCAATAGCAGAACTTTTATCTAAAAAGGTAAACTTATATTTTTTTATAAATGTACAATGAGATATAGAAATTCGATATCCTATCATTATTACTTTCTGCTTTTTTTTTTTTTATTTTTAGGAAGAAAATAATACAGGAAATCATTTACTCAATGGTAAGAATTATATATTTCAATTAGATTATATTGTATTAATAAATTATCATTATAATATGAATTTATGTAAATAACGTGAACACGCAGGTGTTATCAATGGGAAATCTCAACTTAAGAAAATCTTCATGTCAAATAAGACTGCACCGCTTCCTTCTGAAAGTACATTTAATATGAATGAAGATCTATCTTTATACGATAATTCTAATATTATAATACCTGTAGCACAAAAAAGTACCCAAACTATAACTAGTATAGATTTATCAAGTTTTGATACGCATCTTAATGATAAAAAAAATAATAAATATCACCGTCCATATACAGCACCAGCACATTCTACATCACATAATACATTATCGATAATAAATATTCCTGGACAAGTTCTTCAATAATGATCTATAAGATATTATATATTTTGGGGGCCAATGCGTACAAGTAAATGAAATAATAAAATAGAATATAAATTAATCAAATTATTTAAGGAAAAAAAATAATTTTTACAGAGAAACTTTATTTGTAATATGTTTTTTTCATTTTCATTGTATAATATCGCTATTGCATACAAAGAAGTCATACATAAATTTTGTATATAAATGTGTATAAAGGTACAAGTGTATACAGTATAAAAGACACTCGATTATACAAAACTCACAGCGTTGCATGTGTATGCATGTGATAATACTATCTTACATATAAAATATATTTATCTTGTGTTGAAATTATTTTTATAGAATTGTTATAATAACAGATTTACATGGTTAACATATATTTTATCACAACAATTCACACAATGGTAAACAGTGGAACTTTTTAATTATAATTGTAAACTTTTTCTTATAAAATTTTTAATTGCAAATATTTACAAAATTTACGTGATTTATATAATGCGAAAACTTAAAAATATTAAGTAATTTGATAAGATCATTGGAATACAAAAAAAATTGTTATAACTAAGTAATAATATTGGATTACAGAAAGATGTAATTTAATGGTAGTATCTTTTAAATGCACAAAACGGTTTAAAAATTAATAGGGCCACGTTACATGTAAATATATAAAGTCTAAAAAACATTTGTGTAAAAAATTTGTTCTGTTTTCATTAATTTGTGAGACCAGAAAAATTTGTACTTCGCATATTTGTGTATATCTCCACTCTCCTAAACAGTTATTATAAATGCAAAAAATAATGGCAGTAGAATTGTGATTGCATTTAAAAAATTAATAATACATGTTACTTGAATAAAGTTAAGCACATATATAATACATGTGCTTCAATAAAGTAAAATGTGCTACTTAACATTTAGCCGGCCATTCGGGGAGATCATCCATGTTGACCTTACTTATTTTGCCCAAATATGGTGGAAACCATACAGTTCTCTATGGCGCCGGTGGTCGGCTAAGTGTTAATATAGATATATAATATTAATCTTAAAACATTAAACACCATTTTGAGGGGCAGTGAATTTTACTAGACGAGTTAACATGGTTGTAATGCATGGAATCTGTTTTTGTTGATGCATAGTTATATTATCTGGAGTATTAGATTCATAATCAATTGCAACTCGCTGGCAGACAAAAGTAAGCAGCGTTAATAAATCATGTTGAAATCCATATTCTTTTAATTCTATACACAATGCTTGCATAAACCATGATCCTCGTGTCGTATTTCTCCATGAATAAAAACCTATATGGAAATTATTTTGTGGAATTTAATTAATAAAAAATTTAAAGATAGAACGTGTTCACTTACTTTCAATATTCAAAACATACGATTAGAATTACAGCTTACCTGGTATTGTTGAATAAGCAATTAAAAAATCTGCATGACTTGGTATACGGAATGTACTAGTATGTGTACTACTATCAGTTTCTGTACGTTCTTTTAAAGTTATACCAGAATCTAACTTATCGCCTTGACAGGCTTGTATAAAGAATAGTTTTGGTTTTCCGGCAAGAGTAGGACACTTATCTGAAGTAAAAGGAGACCAAATATTATCAGCTTTGTAAGGAGTATCATATGCATACAACATTCCTAATTCTCCATGGCTTAATACAGAAACTATTAAGCAATCGTGATTAGAGTGATCTAGTTCTGAAACTATAAAAATACATTGTTATCAATTAGAGATTATTTTATGTTTTTATATTGTAATTTACTTAATCTTTATTCTATCCTTTCTTTTGATACCTTCTTTCAAAACCATTTCTAATTGTTTAGAGGTATAATTTTCATAAACTCGAACAGTAAATCCAAGTAATTGTAATGCAGACTTGAAGTTTTCACAATCAGTATTAGTTCCGTTTCGTGGTTTAAGATGATTAATAGAAAAAAGTTCATGATTAAATATAATTGCTATGCCACGTTTGGAATGATCCATTTTGTAATGTGAAGCATATCGTTCGGTTGGTGATGTTTGTAAAGGTCGAATAACTGGAGTAGTAGTTTTCCTGCAAGGATATAAATGATTTACAAATTTGGATAAATTTAATTTTCATATAATATATCAGGTTAAAGCTAAATGTGTTTTAAAATTTGACGATAAAATCTATACTATCATAAGAGATACATTTATTTTTGATCACTTAGATTCAACGTTTTATAAAAAAACAATCGAGACGTAAAGATAATTGAATGTTGTACAGACAATGATACCTTGGGCATCCAAACGCATCAGAAACATCATAGTCCGTTTCTTTGTTATATTCTTTAGAAGACATTTTGTTTAACAGTAGAGTAATCTAATTTTATAAATTAATCAAATTGTCCAATTTCTTTTTTCACTTTCGATGGTAGTCCTCAGAACAATGAACAATAAATGCATATATATACATATACTATATAACCACAAAACATTCAAGACGAATTTTCGTTGTATCGAACTCGTTTAACTTTCAACGCTTCCATATTTAAGTGATATAAAGGTGACTGTCGTCCGTATAAATGCGCGCGTCGTTTAACAGCATTCTTTCAACCAATAATCTTTGTCTTATAAACTCGCCTTAGTGTTCTATCATCAGTAATAAATTTGACTGCTGAGATTTTTATCCATGAAAAATATATCCAAATATGCAAATAAATATGCAATAAACGTAAAAACTTCTATAGAAATAAAACTCGTATTATCATGTGAAAAATAATCAATTGATACACATATACAGTGAGGAACCTTGAAATTGTACACTGTTAAGTTTACTATATTTATCCTTGAAAAGTATTTTTAGTATAGTGTGTTTAAAATAAGAAAAATTTTTAAATAAATACATTAATATATTTAATAAGTTTAATATTTGCAAGCTTTATTTATAATAAGTGAATTAAACAAATACAAAAATAATATACGGAAAACATCTGTATTTTAAAATCGTACATGTTGATATAAAAACGGTGGGAATATCCGATTTTTTCATATCTAACGATTGCTCGATCATCCTTTGTTTTAATTGTTATTTAAATATTTTTTTTTTTAATATCAGAATCAGTTTAATACTTATCAAAGTAAGAATAATAAAGAGTAAATTTGTTTAAAAATTACATATTTATTAATATAACATATAAAAAATATTAAACAATTTCTATCTGATATTTTTTTAAGATAAAAATTTTCTATTAAAAATCATCGCTGACTTGGAACGTTAAAACAATCTAAAATATTAGTAAAAAATCAAATGTCCGATATACTTAAAATGATCGTTAATTAATTGAAAAAAAATGTAAATTATAGTTTAAAAAAACGGAATATAAATGCGGACGTACTTTTCTTTTCAAAAGCTCCCGTTAGACTGGCTCGTTGTCCTCTATGAAAGTTCCTTTATTAAATGTTGTTTACATGACTTTCCGAAGGCTACATATGCATAACAAAAATAATATTCGTAATAAATAGAATTTCCTTATTTGGAAAATCATATAAACAATATTTAATAAAAATATTTACATAAAAGACAAAGGCCCACTTTAACGGCGAATTTCGAAGAGGACGGTACATAGATCGTATACTCCGAGCTTTTAAGCAACAATAGATACTTCTATTAATTATTTAACAGTTATTTTAATATTCTAATGCACTCTACTTATATTACAGGAAAATTTTACTCTCGGAGTCATTACTGCGTAGAAATGTTAAAACAAAGATATTTTAGTTGAAAAAATTACATAAACTTTAACAAAACGTTAAATTAAAATAATTATAATCTTAAATTCTATATTTATTACAAAAATTATTTACGTTATCCATATATAGCCATTAGAAAGTTATATAGGTAAACAACATTCAATAAAAGAATTTTTTTAGTAGACAACTTGTCAATGTAACGGTGGATTTCGAAAGGGACGGTACATCAAACATATACTTTGTGTTTTTAAACTATAATATACATTTTTTTTTATTAATTACTTTACTATTTTAAATTTTGACTTATCTTTTAATATTAATAAGAACAAAAAATTATTTAAGTAATGTAATATTTTTGACGGACACATACTTAATGACACATAAATAATTTTCATATTTTGCAATATTTATTTAATTTTTAAGTTTTTATACGTTAATATTTAGTTGCTAAACCATTTTGTTTTATAAGTTCGCCATATCTTCGGACAAAACTTTCACTACCTTCGACTGTGGTGGATTTTGTACGAATCTTTTTAACCACTTGCGGTGCAAAGAAATTCTCGGTTGCGCTTGCCAGAACAATCGAGCGGGAATCCTTGTCTTCTCCGTTAATTTATAGAAATAACATCACTGGCTTCGCTATCATTTTCCATTTTATAATCTGGGATCAATACTGATAATTTTACACGATGAAGAGCAAGCAGAAACTGTGCCTCGGTAAAGAATTTTATTGAACAGTGGACGTGCCACGCACGTCATTTATCTTTCTGTAACAATCGCCCAACGACGTGCATAACACGTCGCTGGCGTTCCGGTAACAAAAGCAGTGCGTACCTCAAGTGGTTAAATTTTTCTTCTACGCGTCGCCTAACATATGTTTTTCCATTAGAATTATATCGATTAAAGTTCGACTCGTCTGAAAAAATTACGTTAGACCATTGTTTTGATGTTAAATAAAAATGTTCTTTGGCAAATGCAATTCTCACGCGTTAATTTTTTTTCATGGTAAATAGTTTTGATTCGCGTTACTCAACTAATTAAATCAAACTCATTTAAACGATAACGTATTATTCTAACTGCTTCGGAAAGTCTACGAATCCTTCGATCAGTTCTGACATCAGTTTTTCGTTGCTTAATTTCACGAGGATTTTTTTAAATGTAACTATACATATATTTCTTTGGCAATGTTCTTGTAAAGAATAAAAATCAATAATTTATACTCGAAATATTCATATCTATAGAGAAAATTATATTCTGAATGTATAATATTAATTTATGATTTATTGCTAACTCATTCAAGTAATGACATCCATAATAATTAATAATCAATATTCTTGTCCCAACAGTATATTAATATATATGAGTTTCAAAGGGA
>NW_014569588.1:60281-85685 GCF_001313835.1 Polistes canadensis
ATGACCCCAATTTTTTGGCTCATTGGATGATTTGAATTGTAATTTATACATCTTCCAGAGCTTGTGGGTTTCACATACCAGTTTGTTACAATGGAACCGTCYWCATTTCTTATAATGTTCATATCTAGGAAGGGTAAGGTTCATCAATTAACATAAGTTAAAAGATCAACCATATGTTAATATTATTTATATCATATGCGAAATAAAACATTATTGATAAAAAAATAAATGAACGTGAAAGCATTTAATACATTTCGAATTCAAAAAACGTTCTCAGTATCATTCGATTATTATAGGTGAGTGGTCGATTATGATAATTTTAAAGAAAATAATCAAATTAAGAAAATTAGAAGAATGTCAGGAAAACGAGAGAAGATCTCTTTAGTGATCCTAGCAGCAGTGAGCTTCCGAATTTTATTCAAAGTAAGCTATTTTACGTGGATAAAATTATTGGCACCAAATCTAGGCTTAGGTATAGATTTAAAGAGTCAAGGTAGATGGGCAGTGATCACAGGAGGAACCGATGGTATTGGTAAAGCATATGCCAAAGCACTCGCTGCTAAAGGACTCGATATCGTTCTAGTATCAAGATCATTGATAAAGCTCAGAAACGTCGAAACCGAAATAAAAGAGAAATATGGGGTGGAGACTCGTATCATTGAGGCTGATCTAACCAAAGGTCAAGAGGTTTACTCTAAAATAGCTGCAGTTATCGAAGAACTCGAGGTACATTTATAATGAGAGGAATGATAGAAGTTATGATAATAATGAAAACGTCCTTACAGGTTGGCATTCTAATTAACAACGCTGCAATGGCTTACGATTATCCAGAATTGATGACAGAAGTGCCAGAAGAAATGCTGAATAAAATAGTGCAAATTAATGTGGCTGGTGTGACCGGTGTAACAAGGGTGGTTCTACCAGGCATGATAAAACGAAAGAAGGGTGTTGTTATTAATATAAGCTCAATAACGGGTGATATTATAAGTCCATATTTAACAGTCTATGCTGCTAGCAAAGCTTATATCATTAAGTTCAGTGCTGATTTAGCTGCGGAATTATTTTCGAGTGGTATTACCGTGCAATGTATCATTCCCGGACCAGTTGCCACTAAGATGTTAAAAATAAGGTAAGAATGCTTATTAGTTTATTCATTTATTCATCACGATCGAGTTTATTTTTTGATCAGAAATTTGTTGTCGATTATTGAAAAATTGGAAAATTCGTTTGTTTTTCGCAGGTCAACAAATTGGATGATATCGACTCCTGATAATTTCGCCCAATCTTCCTTGAAAACTGTAGGAATCGAATTATTAACAACTGGATATTTTTCGCATCATTTATTGTACGCATGTGCGAAGACTCTGGCATGGGTTTATAAGAAAGGTGCAATACAATTGACAAGTCGGACTATGTTTAAATTGAAAAATAATTATCTTAAATATAAGATGATGAAACAAGAAAAAATGGAAAAGATAGAAAAAAATGATGCTTTAATTTAGCAGGCATCATCGCGCTATTGGTAAGTTTCTTTCCGTGTAGAATGCAGGAAGGAGATGGACTATTTGTATTTTCGATCCAAGTTACGCTTAAGGCATACTTTAATGAATGACAATTTATTTAACGTGTAAGTTTTTATTCGATTACAAAATTATTCGTTAAAATTTCGTGCATAAAAAATTGTGTATATTTTGTAATAATATATAATCATTAATAGGTTTTAATGCATATCAATAAAATAGTGCTGAAAAAGTATCGTCCATCGGATTTACAAGCCCCATTTCAATATTTCCTGCAATAGATATTAATATATTTTATTCATTATTTCAAAAAAAAAAGAAAAAGAAACAACTTCAAATAATAATATATTAGAATTTCTTTCGTCAATTTGCAATAGCAAGTGCGGTCTGAGAAATTTCAATTGAAATAAAATTCGATCGATAAAAATATAATCACGGTTAATCTACTGAAGAAGTCTAAAATCAAACTGATAATGGTGGTTTTTCTGTTTATAGTCGATTTTCTAAAATAATATTATATTTGAAGAATATTCGCGAATAATATTCAACGATATCTACTTGTTATGTAGTGATACAAGCGATTAGGTCAAATTTTATTGTTGGTTTGAATCACGGCGACGTCTTCCTGCACCACTTTCCATTGCATCTTTTGCTTTTGACACGAAATCGCCCGCAGCATCCATGGCAGATCTCACCCCATCTTTGAAAGTATTTGCCATTTCAGAGAATTGTACTGGTAAACCAGGTGCTTGAGGTAATTCTGGCATATCTACGTCACGCTCGACCTGCAAGCATATGTAATCATTAATATTCACAAAAAATTATTCAATATTATCAAATATATTTTGCTATTACGTACTCTCTTATTGGTTGTAGTTTCCTGTTGATCTTGTGACTCTGCTTGCCCAAGCTACATTAAAATTACATTTTTAATATTAAAAGGATAACATTTTTATGAAATTTAACTCTTTTCTATCGAAGTATACATTTCTGAATAAGTATTTGGTAATTTTTACTCAATCTAAATTTTATGTCTACTACATCTATTAAAGTTCATTTTGTATCTATCTACATAATCTATTTATCAAAATATTATCTACAAATCTATTAATTAATTGGATACTCGTAATTTATACCAATTTTATGATAAAAAAAAAATAAATATTACTTACTACAAGCATTAGGCACAGGCAAGCAACAGTAACGTATTTGATCATGTTTGCTTCTTATTATATTTGCTTTCTGCCCGTACTTCTTCTACTTGTAAAATCGTTAGATTCTCTTTTATATAAATCCTACTAATTACAATTTCGTTACGGTTGAAAAACGAAAAAATAGATACGCTTATATTTTTCACAGGAAACCATCGAGTTTTATCTCGAAGTTTATATAATTTATTATTTTTTTCCTTTTCGATTCTATTTTAGTCATGTTAAGGTATATGTTCATAATAAATTAAAGTATTTAAATAATTATTTCTAAGATAATTACACTGAATTTTTTTTTGTATATAGGAATCATTTTCAACAAGAATAATGTTTTATAAATAACGTAACTATTGTAAAATGATTTAATTGTTCTTACAATGACACTTATTATTTTATTTAATTACTTGAGATAGATATTGCTATGATCGTAGGTCTGATAAATTGAAAACATCGGTACGAATCTTTATTGCGTAATTATATTGTGTAATATGAACATTTTTTTCTTACAATTATTTTTATGTTAAGATGATGTAAGACATTAATTAAATAGAAATTTGTTTTGAACAAATATACAAACATGTTTGTGTGTGTGCATATAGTAATAATCGTTCAATATTATTTGTTCTTTTACGCATTTGCAAAGATTTACGCAATGAATGCTCATGTTCGCAATTCTTGTTCGATTTTGCTGATGAAAAAAGGTTTATTCGAAAGATAAAAGCTTATGATAAATCTAAAGAAAAGATAAGATTCTCTCTAAAAGCGCTTTTAGTTAATTTTTTCTTTTCTAAAGGAATATTTATAATTGTTGGCAATGTTATTTTCATTTAAAGACTTAAGGTTTAATGATATTTGTTCAGTTTCCGGTTTATCTAATCATTTTTCTGGAAATGAAGAATGCAATAAATATTATTAATCATTGAATTATAAAATAGTTATTTAGGTAAATTTAAAAAGAAGAAATTTGTTGACACATCAAAATCAGGAAAGATATTATTTAAAAAAATATACATTATATAATAAAAACATTTTATTATTTTGTCGAATAAATTAATTCGTGTGTTCTTGAAGTCATTTTCTATTAATTCTTATTAATCTCCTAGATAAATACAGTCAATTTTGTCGTTATAATTGTGTGTGTGACGCTATATTTTGAAATAATAAATTTCAACTTATGGTGTAATATTCAAGAATTACGCGCTAGTAACATATAGGATCAAATTAACTCTTAAAAACTTCTTATGTTATCGATATATAATTATAAAGCATTATAATATATAGTTAAAATCTATAAGTAATACTTTTTAAATTATATGTAAATTTATGAAAATATAATATATTATATAAATGTGGAAAAAGTATTTTTTACAATAATATAACTGATGTATACTTGACTAGGGATGTTTACTAGACTAGGGATGTATCGTCATGTGTCGTCATGTACGCTAGACCTTTTCATCCGTGGAGTCATTTCTTTGTATATTTCCAAGTTTTACGCGAAAAATGTTGTGATCTAGTGAAAGATTAATTGTATTGAAAATCAGAAAAGATTTTTTATTGCTACGATTGCAAGCAAGTCGTTGGTATCATTGAAAATAGTTAGATCATTATTGCTTTAATGCATCTAACCTTAAAATTGTCCAAATTTCAAGCACGTTTTTGTAACATCGATTGCATGTCGACTAGGAACATTGAAAAGAAAAATATTCCGGCGTGTTCATCAGGCACGCATTTTCCAGTTTATCGTTCGAACCGGCGAGTATGCTTTATAAGACCAAAGATATGCCAACCAACCAACTATATACTTTTGTGTTTAGCGAACGTTGTGCATTTTGGAACGTATGTAAAGTGAAATAGTATTTATTATACCATTATAGTGCATCGTGAAATAGTATTTAGTATACTATTATAGTGCATTGAGACTTCCGTTGTCTTCAAAACTTAGATCTCTTATTTATTCGTATACATTATTTTGCATCATTATTTTTGTAAGTACTATTTATATTTTGGTTCATTCTTTTTTACATTAATTATAAACGATGAAGATTGTAAAGGCAGAGAAGCTATGTGAGCTGCAACGAGATCCTGCTCATATTCGTAACATTTGTATACTTGCACATGTTGATCATGGAAAAACCACGTTAGCAGATTCTCTTGTTGCAAGTAATGGTATCATCTCTAATAAACTTGCCGGCAAACTTCGATATTTGGATAGTCGACCGGATGAACAACTAAGAGGAATTACAATGAAATCGAGTTCTATATCTCTTTATCATGTTTATAATAACACTGAATTTATGATAAATATCATTGATTCTCCTGGTCATGTTGATTTTGCATCAGAAGTTTCAACTGCTGTTAGGTTATGCGATGGTGCTTTTATTATCATTGATGTTGTCGAAGGGATTTGTCCCCAAACTCGCAGTGCTCTTTCTATATCTTATATCGAAGGTCTCAAGCCTATTTTAATTTTGAATAAAATTGATAGACTGATAACAGAGATCAAATTGTCGCCATTGGATACTTATTTCCATTTAAGACAACTTTTGGAACAAGTTAATGCAGTTATGGGAGAATTATTTGCTAGAGATATAATGGAACGCGAAGATAAAGAACATACCAATATTTCTAAGAATGAGAACGTTACAGAAACAAATCTATCCGATTGGCAATCTGTACTTAATGAAGTAGATGATTCTAATTTATATTTTTCACCAGAACAAGGCAACGTTCTGTTTTCCAGTGCTGTCGATGCTTGGGGATTCAGTATAAAAGAATTTGCACAATTTTTTTCTACAAAATTAGGCTTCAGTAAAAAAGTTTTACTGAAAACTCTTTGGGGAGATTATTATTTAAATAGTAAGACAAAAAGAATTATGAAAGGAGCCCAAGAGAAAGCAAAGAAACCTTTATTTGTACAACTTATTCTCGATAACTTATGGACTTTATATGAAACTATAGTTGTAAGAAAAGACAAAGATAAAATACCCTCCATTGCTGAGAAATTAAATATTAAATTAACGCCAAGAGACTTAAGGCATACAGATCCTAAAGCACAATTACGTGCTGTGTATTCTCAATGGCTTCCTTTGGCTCGAGCATGCAATAATATGATATGCGAAATAGTACCTGCACCGCATAATTTATCTGAAGAGAAGATTGAACGTTTGATTAGTGGAAATACTGATTTTTCTACTTTACCTGTGGAAATGCAACAACTTAAAGAAGCATTTTTAGCTTGCAATTCTTCATCAGAAGCACCAGTAATTGTATTCATCTCTAAAATGTTTCCAGTAGACCGGGAATCTTTGCCAGAAAATAAAGTGAAACTCTTAACTTCTGAAGAGTTGGCGCAAAGAAAACAAGCTGCTAGGCAGAAACATGCAGAGATGATGCTTCAAAAACAATCATCTGAGGAAAAATCTAATGGAGAGTGCATAGATAATTCTGAGATAAAATTAGATGAAGAACCTTTGACGGATAATGATAACACCACTTCTTTATTAGCTTTCGCAAGAATATATTCAGGTACGCTTAAAGTAGGCAGCGAAGTCTATGTTCTTGGACCAAAACACAATCCTGTTAAAGCTTTAGAGTATCAAAAAGCAGGAGAAAATATAGCTGTGGCTACGTTAAAAGATTTGCAACCTGGAAGACATATTACTAAAGTAACTATTGAAAAATTGTTTCTGTTAATGGGAAGAGAACTAGAATCTATTACCGAAATTCCTGCTGGAAATGTATTTGGCATAGGTGGATTAGAAGAGCATGTATTAAAAACTGCAACTTTATCCAATACTATAATTTGCCCATCATTCTCTGAATTAACATCTCTCGCAGTTCCAATTTTACGAGTAGCATTAGAACCAAAACATCCAAATGATTTACAAAAACTGATGAATGGTTTGAAGTTACTTAATCAAGCAGACGCATGTGCCATCGTACAGATTCAAGAAACAGGTGAAATTATTTTGAACACTGCTGGCGAAGTACATCTGGAGAGATGTTTAGAAGATCTAACATCACAATACGCGAAGGTTGAAATAAACGTTTCTGAACCCATCGTTCCTTTCAGAGAAACAGTTGTACCACCTCCAAAAGTGGACATGGTAAATGAAGTTATTGAAAAGAAGGCAGAAGAAATTAATTTAGAAACGTGGACAGTTAATCGACAATGCTGTTTCGAAATTGATGCTAAGCCACTTCCAGAAAAGGTAACTAAACTATTAGAGAAACATGCCGATCTAATAAAGTGGATGGATCAGCATTTCAATAAATTCGCCAAAGAGAAAGAATATTCCTCGAAAGTTGAAAACTGTTCCGATCTGAATGGATTATCTACTTATAATTCAACCGCATCGGATAAGCAGCAGAAAGCAATGGAAAGTTTTGAAAACGATTTGATGGCCGTCTTTAAGGAAGCTGGCTGGAACATAAGTTTAGACCAGATATGGTCGTTTGGACCACGAAAATGTGGACCTAACATTTTATTAAACGAGACGGATTATAATCATCGTAATTTTTGGAAACGACAAACTAAATCGACCGATCCTCGAGTTTCGTAAGTATTCGTTTCAACAGAATAATCTATTACAATTATTTTTGTCCTATTATTATACTACAAGTTTTCATTATTGTTTTCAGATATGACAGTAGTATGGTTAACGGCTTCCAGTTAGCTACGTTAGCTGGCCCATTGTGCGAAGAACCAATAATGGGTGTTTGTTTTGTTTTAAAAAAGTGGCAGATATTTCAAGATGCAAACAGGTAAATTACCATTCATTCAATTGTTACATGTATTTATATTGCATTTCATATTTATTGTATTATTTGTTTCGTTATTCTATAGTGAAAGTGGAAGTGGAAGTCAAAGTCAAGGTCATCTTGGTGGTCACTTGATGTCTGCGTGTAAAGAAGCTTGTAGGAAAGCATTCAATTTAAGACGTCCACGGTTGGTCACACCGATGTACAGTTGCAATGTCTTGGTCAATTCAGATGTCCTCGGTGAGTGATAATTAACAGATATACATATATGCAATTATATATACGAAGGATACAGAGATAAAACACGTTCAATCATATTTTGAAAACATTTTAAGAGAGAATTTTTAAATATTATAAATTCTTATAGTTATTCCATACTTCTAAATTTCATAATCTGATGTGAATATGTTTCATTCGTGGACCCTTCATATATATATAATTAAGTTCAAAATTGAACGGAAACATTAATATTTCAGAATAATTTTAATCGTACACACGTACATACAATAACAAAAGTTTCATCTAATCATACGTTGATTTACGTAGTTAAACGTTTTTTTATATTTTATGGCCACAAAATTTTCCGCAGGCGTTTATTATATTTTTCTTTTGTATCTCTTTTCTTTTTTTTTTTTTTTTATCATACATATTTTCTAGATTTAAAAAAAACGTTTGATCTAACATTATATATTTAAATTGTATGCTAATAGAAACATCCTATCCTCCGGAAACGTTTCAATTGATAGATCTCGATACCTCAAGGAACGTTAGTTAAATTCGTGTTATTGCCAAAGAGTAATAGTGTATATCATAAATAAATAGTTTGAGAAGAGAAGTAAAGACATATGCATACCTATATTTACGTCGATCATAATCGTAAACGAATTTGTTTCTTCTGCGCTTAATTGGAGTCTGTATAATGGCTGATGTAATATAACGATAATCGATTTTCTATACTTGCAATTAAGCGAACTACCTCGTTGACGATTTATAATCAATATTAGAATTTTTCCTTCTATAAGATCGTCTTTACTAATGAACGCTTTCATTTCGATCCTACTTCGAGTAGATTAAATTTACGTGAGACATTAGCATAGACGAGCAGGGATGATACTTCATCGTAATAATAATAATAATAATAATAATAATAATAATAATAATAGTAATAATAGTAATAATAGTAGCATAGTATTAAAAAGCTATTCGTTTAAAAATCTATGTATATACTTATATATATCTCATAATTAATCGTTATATTTTCGATCGTGTAAGCATAACTTACATATACGTAAGTATACACTTTCACGTATTACATGCATTCTTAAGATCTACCTTCTGGGACAAACAATAAAAATTTCGAATCGTCGATTTGAATCCTCTTTATCGAGACGTACAACGATGATAAAGGAAAATATAATGAAAATCTACGATCTGTATTTTTTGTTTTTTTTTGTTCTTTTTTTCTTTCTTTCTAATTCATTTTGTGCCAATAATTTCGAGCCCTCTCGGTGTTTTAACTTAATGAATAATATAAATATACGAGTATATGCATGCTAAAGTATAAACGCGAGAAAGGATGATATCGTAATAAATAAAGAGATGAAATATGAAGCGGTGTATATGGATGGTTTGGTTAAAAAAAAAAAAAAAAAAAAAATAGAAAAGAAAAGAAAAAAAGAAAACATATGCATAAAGGAAAGAATTGGAAAGAGAAAGGTAGTAGAGGGGTTCGTTTGTGAAAGAGAATAAAATTAAAAGTTCCAAATAGAGATAAATAGCTAATGTAAAAAATTGAAATTGAAGAAAATCACTCCCAAACTGCCGTCTTCATTAACTGATCAACCTTATCCCATGGAAATTCTGGCTTATCATCATCGCCGAATAAAAATTGTTCGGTATTTTCTTCCAAATTGTTGTTGAAACCTGCAATATTTCGTTCAAAAGAACCGACTTTCATTACTTTGTCAATTTAAACAAAAATATTGTATATATGATTGAAAGATTAAAGATAAAGGTAGCATAACTGACCCATAAGACTACGTATATGTCTTAATGGTCGGCCTCTTCTATTTCCTTGTACGCACATCATTCCATATACGCGAATTCCTGGTACACTGGCATAAGTTGGTTGATCGTGGCTCATCGGGCCCTCTGCGATAAGAATGAAAAGAATTTTTGTTTACCAAGGTCATCCTTTTTTTTTTTTTTTACGAATATTTCCCCAAATATGTTTGTTCTTTTTTTCTATCCTTTTCTTACCAAGTATATTTGAATCTGGACATCGGCATATCACCAAATAATGAGATTTTCCCGTTCGAGTATTTTGAAGGGCTAGGAGAGACCAATCCCTCGGTGCTCTGCATTCTCGCATTTCAGCCACCGGTTCGCATGTTTTTACGAGTGTTAGAGCCTGGAAGAAGATAAACGATATATATATTTCTTTTCTACGAATTCTAATTAGTTAACAATAGTAATAGAAACCGATATCATTCGTCGAAATTAATAACAAAATATTAACAAAATTGTTTCTTTTCTTTTCTTTTTTCGTGGTTTATATTAATATAATTATATTATATTCTTAAAAAAAATATAATATATATATTACGTATATATCCATATAAGTATATGGGTTCTCTTAGTTACATTACTTTATGGTGGGTTTTAAGGAAAATAAAAGAGAAAGAGAACGAAAAAAGAGAACACGTGCGTCCACTGCGGTTTCTTTAGCAGACGAGTTACGTTTTGCGAGGTCGTTACACCGGTTGAAAGTGAGTGAACGTTTCTTGCGGACTGACATGCCGGTTTTCTACTTCTTCTTCTTCTTCTTCTTCTTCTTCCCTTATGTCCTCCTCAAGTTTCACGAAGTTTCTGCATTGCATCACTGAAGAGAAACTAAGATAGACGAATAGGAGGAGCAAATGCACAAGAGCAAAAGCAAAAGCACACGAGCACGAGCCGTAGGCATTCTCAACAACCGGTAAGCGGAATCCTACCGCTCATTATCCATACGGAATTGCTTCGTGACGACGAACAGCCATCCTCCTCCTCCTCCTCCTTTTCCTCCTCCTTCTCCTTCTCCTCCTTTTCGTTTAATTAATATGTATCGAGTAATTGGCGCGCATGTACTAGGAAATACACGGAGTGGTGGTAGGCTTTATCGTGATAGAACATTTATCTTCAGATCAAACGAATCCGATCAGTATTTAAATCTTTTTTTTTTCTTCCTATATTGTTAGAATATTAATACAGGTTAACCCTTTTTTTATAACACGGTAGGATAAGTTCTTAGAAAATGCTGTGTTGAGTGAAATCGTTTTATGTATAAGAATCCAATGTTTTCATTATTCTAAGATAATTTAGTTGTTTAAATATTTAAAGCAAATTTTTTTAATCGTATTAAAGAAGAATTCACTTGTAATAAGGTGAATTTAATAGGTTGATAATATAATGCAAGAATATAATTATTATTTATTTAGTATTTCTCTCGTCCAAAAATTACAATTTTTAATGATGAAATTTAACAGGGAACTTGGACATGAAAGAAGTAGAACTATGTTTGATTTAGTTGGACGTTTCGTCCCTTTATTGGGACTTCTTCAGCAACTTAATCTTTACAGTTCAGCGTCTTTTTTCATTGAGTAGACATACATTTTTCTTTTTATTATTAATATTCAAAACACAAAACATCTAAACTTCGTTAAATTGATCGTTATTATTTAAGTTCCTCAACAAAACTTTTATTTAAATAATAACGATCAATTTAACGAAGTTTAGATGTTTTGTGTTTTGAATATTAATAATAAAAAGAAAAATGTATGTCTACTCAATGAAAAAAGACGCTGAACTGTAAAGATTAAGTTGCTGAAGAAGTCCCAATAAAGGGACGAAACGTCCAACTAAATCAAACATAGTTCTACTTCTTTCATGTCCAAGTTCCCTGTTAAATTTCATCATTAAAAATAATTATTATTATTATTATTTGAATATGACAAATGTGAGATTGGGAATGAAAATTAGTCTAACGATTGGATTCAAAAAACTTGTCGTTTCTTTTAGATCAGTTCATTTATAAACTTCTTATACGAAATAGATAAATATAGTAATCTTGTTACCTTGGTACGCGGATCGGTGACCAATTCGGTGGTATGATGATCGTCACTGTCAAGGGAAGCACTGCAGGGGTCGCGGTAACGTCCAGGACAGGCGCAAAGTGGTTGAGTGAAGTTCAATCTGACGTAAACGGCATTGCAAACTTGTTGGACCGCGCACTCCGGAAGCAAATAAATGTGCTGATTGTGAGGATAATAATGATACTTGGTGGGCTTCGCCAATGCCGCGCTTGCACCTTCCGGCAATCTTACTCCTGTCTGCAAAATGGAGTACTGTGTTTTAAACGAACGCCTTTTTTTATTTTTTAACTTTTAAATAGCTTTTGTATAACCGTTCCTATCTAATCTAATGATTAATACTTATATTCATATATTAACATGTACATTGTATTAAGAATTATCTTTTCTTTTTTTTGGGTTATTTCTTAACACGTTGACCGTGACACCAGAGTTTTTTTTTTTTTTTTTAATTAGGCTCACGAGAGTCATCCATAGTTTTACATCTAATCTTATAATCGTGGCTTATATTTCTCTCACTCAACGTAATTAAACAAATCTTTTAAAAATATCTTACATATAATTTAGAGAATATAATTATTGGATGACGTATTCGAAAATGAATTTTTTTGTTCTATTAATTTTTCGCGTATCTTGAAAAGTATACCGAATGATGTTCGTATCATAGTGTATCAAATGTTATTCAAAATATTTCTTATTTGAATAGATTAATCGTATATTTATTTGAATGATTTTTAATCGATCCAAACAAGATTCTCGGGTAGTGGTAAGGAACTAAACAACCGTCGTTCGCATGTCGAACGCCGTTAAAACGATCTAAACGTATCTTTACGTTGGTACCGTAAGCAAATATCGTTGAGCGTGTTAACTCGACGCGTTGTAACCATTATAACGGGGCTTACCTCTTTGGGGGAGACATTGTTTCAAAGTGTATAGTAAGTAAGTAAGTAAGTACTTGTATCGAGTGTTAGAAGCAAGGCAAGTAATTTTGTCGAATGGAATTCGAATCCTATAATCGTTTATTTTCTAATCTTTTTATTCTTTTTAATTTTCTTTATTATTTTTCTTCTTCTTTCTTTTTTTTTTTTTTTTTTTATTCGCTTATAACATCTAACACTCTGGAAGAAAATTGAGTTTAGATAAAAAAAAAAAAAAAAAAAAAGAAAAAAAATGGAACGGTGAGGGTAATTTTATTTTTATTTATTATTTTTTTTTCAAACAATACCACGATATACCGTCGTTCTTTCTCGAAATTTTGTGATAACACTAAAAGGGATGGGAGGAGGAAAGGGAAAGAAAGATGAATGATTGGAATAGGGAAAAATCGAAAAATAAAGAATAAATATTTAGTGCAACACACGCGCGGTGTGAAAAGGACCAACGCAAATGGGAAGAAAATAAAATATTGAAGTTGAAGAAAAAAAAAACAAAATAATAATAATAATAATAAAAGGATAAAATAGAAAGGAAAAGAAAGAAGAAGAAGAAGAAGAAAAAGAAGAAGAAGAAGAAGAAGATGAAGAAGAAGAAGATGGATACTCATAGCAAGTTGTGTTCTTCCTGGAACGTGAAGCTATGCACCCCACCGGAACCTCTTAGCTCTTAGGGTGCACGAGTCTAATCTACACTTTCTTCCGGGTCGTACGTTTCTATACTTTTTCTTCTTCTTCTTCTTCTTCATCATCCTTCTATCTTTCTCTAGTATAGCATAGTAGTTCGTAGGCGTGTCCAATGGCAAACGTGAGAAGAAAGGAAGTGTCTTACACGCGCGTCGTTGTTGTGTGTCGTCCTTTATTCGCGTGCTAACTTCATGGGGTCAATACACATAGAGAAAGAAAAAAAGAAAAAGAACAGAAAAGAAAAGAAAAGAAAAGAAAAGAAAAAAGGGATAAAGAAGTTTCGATCACGAAATCTCGTCGACCTTTCGTGTGCAGCTGCTTTCGCGTGTCGAATCGATATTCTCCGTTTCGCTTCCGGTAGCTGTCCGGTCGTTCTACGGATGACGGGGGGGGTAGGGAAGGGAGAGATATGGGTGGGGGGGTGGTAGGGGGCAGCCATTCGATTTGATGGAACTTTTCTTTCTTTCTTTCTTTCAAATACCAACTTTTTGTTTCGAATTTCTTGTCTTCTTTTTTTTTTTTTTCATTTGGTTGCTTCATCATTCGTTCTTCGTACGTTGTTGTTTCGTGCCGAGAACGTTTAACCTTCGTTAAATGTGCAACCACATAGGGGTGGGAACTTCCTCGAATCGTTCGCATGTGATCCCGAGAGAACCAACGAAAGGAAAGATACTGATTTAGTATTTTTCTTCTGAAGTATTTTTTTTTTTTCTCCTCTTCCCCTTAATCCCAAGCAACAAAACACGCGCGCGTGATCGATTCCCCCCCCCCCCTCTCCCATCTCATTTCACGTATCTCGTATGTAATTCTTCCGATGATTTCATTCTTTCTCGTCCCAGCAGCAACTTTTACGAGAAGCTTCCTTTCTCTCTCTTTCATTTTTCCTGTGGATAATGTTTGATCTTGGTTTAAGAGTTTGATCGAATTTAGCAAGCTTTCCTTTTAGGAATAAATAATCTCTATGGGGTCGCTGACACCGTTGTTGAGGATCCTGGTATGTTACCTTGGTCCTATCTTATAGGTTACAACCATCACTAATACCATCAACAATAACATCAGTACCATCACCATAGTCATCATCATCATCATCATCATCATCATCATCATTGTTATTATTATTATTATTATTATTATTATTATCATCCTTCTAGAGTTTGCTTTACGTGATTCCTCTTCCTCTTCTTCTTCTTCTTCTCCTTCTTGTTCTTCTTCTTGTTCTTCTTGTTGTTGTTGTTATCTTTTTTCTTCTTCTTCTTTGTTTCTCCTTTTCCCTATCCTTGCCACGTTCCTGCGAATCACGCTCGTGGACAGGAGAGTTCGCTACTCGTTGTTCGAAAGTGCAATGATTCAGCGAAAGAGAAAGATAGCTTTAGAGGAGGAAAAGAGACTGACAATCTTCTGGCGAGCTTGTATAAGTCATGAAAAGAATAGAAATAACTCTATGACTCTGTGCCCCAAGTACTTTGTATAAATTATCTCTATCTCTTGTTCATTTGTACATATTATATCGTGAAGAATAATCAACAATTAACAATAATCTCAATTTCTTTATTTTCTTTTTTTAACGAAAGAGATTATTTTTCATATGGGAAATTAATTTTCGAACATCGTTTTTCGAAATAAAGAAAGAAAAAAAAGATTCATTTAATTTAGGGGCTGGGGTTTGGTGTGGTGGGGGGTTAGGTTCTTAAATCTTTCTGTTTGGTGGACACTATCAACAAATATGAATGTTAGATAAATTTTAAATAAATAAAATGCAATTTTGTGTGTTAACACATCGATCATTACATTGTAGTTGTGTATTTTTTTTTTCGTTTATCTCGTTAGTGATTACGTGACGTTTTGTAATGCACTCGATTACATTTGATTATTGTCTCGAAATATTGATTTACAAAGATTGAAGAAGTATCCAATCAAAAATGTTATTATTATATAATATTACCGTGATCGCATTGGTCAGTTTTTATTTATGTTAGAAATTTTTTTTTTTAAATACAAATACGCTGTTGCATGGAATATTTGATAACGATTCCTTTTTTTCTTTTTTTTTTTTTTATTATATACGCGATAATTAAATATAGAAAAATTCAACGCGATATAAACGAATAAAAGATTTTAATTACGTTTTACAAACTTAACAGCTAAAAGTTATTTTCTACAATAAAATAATTCGCGTTCTAATGTAAAAAAAAAAGAAAAAAAATCTATAATCTTTGAATAATTTCATATCCCATAGTATTCGCTAATTAGCAATTATGTTGAAAGTTCGTTGACCTTCGATGTTCGTTAAATTTTTACAATTACTTATCAAACAAAAAAACATTCGAATGCATATTACACTCACTGATGATCGATCATCATCATCATCATCATCACGGTTCCACGAACAATACAATCCGCGGTTCTTCTATGACACCCACCATGACCATTAATAATAATAACAATAATAATAATTAAGAAAACCCATGAGATCAAATTTATTCAAAAATCAACTTTAAATATAATAATAATAATAAATAGAATAAAGAGAGTAAATTTATCTATATCAGTTTGAAGAAAACAAAAAGTTTTCGAGTTTTAACTGGCAACCAACCTGAGTACACTTCGTAAGATCGATAATAAGATCGATTTATCGTTTTTCTTTGGCTCATGTCTGTCGAATACTCGAAGCCGTGCGATAAATAGGATGTCTCTCGGTAGTCCTTGTATATAGAGAAAGAAGATAAGGCAAGAAAGGAAGGAAGATAGAGAGAGTGAGGGTAAGGGGGAGGGGAGAGAGAAGAAAAACGCGTGGTCGTTGTGACACGCGTGGGTGGATTGCACGCGCGTCCGAGATATATCGGGGGCCTTCTCCTTTCTCAACTAACTTCAAAGGTGTGCATCTTGATGCAGTAGTAATAATGTATTGGTTAGTGTATAAGGATATTCACGTACATACATATAAACGAAATCGTAGTTCTCTCATTGGTAGTGTAGTAGTAGTAGTAGTAGTAGTAGTAGTAGTAGTAGTAACCGCAACATTAATAGTAGTGGTCATGATATTCATGTGCGGGTACATGAATACACATATACATACACGTACACAAATAAACAAGATCGTAGCTCTTCTCTTTGCTCCATAAATCGCAATGTAGAAGCAAGGGAAGTAGAAGAAGAAGAAGAAGTAGAAGAAGAAGAAGAAGAAGTAGAAGAAGAAGAATAAGAAGAAGAAGAAGAATCAGCGAGGTTGCCCCTTCGGTGAACGTATAAGTAGGATTCACGTTTTATAGAGGAGGCCACGAATCGTGGAGATGCAAAATCGACACGTTTCTACGAAAGCCCCATGAATCACGTGCACGATCCTAACCGCTCGCACACACACGTACAGGTTAACACGTATTACCAACACGTAGACATAGAAAAACGTGTTGGCGACTAAACCGAAGAGAAAACAGTGCCAAGAGAGAAAGAGAGAAACGGAAATGTAAATCGTACACGGTAACCCCTTGGATTCTGTTGCTCCTCGTACCTCTGGACCTTTTGTGCATTAGGAGCAGAGACAGAAATAAAAATAGAAGAAATGATTTTGATTATGGTAAAAAGCTTCTTCTTCTTCTTCAAGCATTAACGATCTCCTCTACCCTCGTGTTTATTTGATGGAAAAACAAACTAACGTCAAAGGTAAAACGATCGAACGGAAAATATCGCCGAGTTTTAATGGAAAAATGTTTCGTAGATTAAACAAAAAAACAAAAAAAAAGAAGGTATTATACTATAGTTAATTAAGGGTATACGAGGTTGCGTCTATCCAACGTAACCAAAGGAATAAAGGATTCTATGGTTAAAGTACTCAGGCTCGTTTGTCTCTTCTTTTTTATTTTTGTTCTAACGAAACGCACTAGTAGAAGCAGAAGTAGCAGAAGTAGAAGCAGCAGCAACTGCATTTCTTCTTAGGGAGGAAGGCAAAACCGGTATTCTTCTCTCGTTATGCTCTCTAATGTTATACCATACTAGATCGTAATATTCTAGGGATGATTAATCCGTGATAAGAAAGAGAAACTAAATAAGTTAGACGATTAAGTTCTATGACAATGTTTTGTGGTCAAAATTCTCGTATGATAAAAATTTATCCAAGAAATAGAAAAAAAAAAGGAGGTACAGGTTTGTATTTGTATCGACAAAAGTGTTGTTTTCGTATTACTTATTTTTTGTTTTGGTTTAAATCCTTCATATTTTTTTACTCTTATTCGGAAATAATTCAAGCAAATATGTCGAATCAATAAGTATAATCCGTAATCGTTCGAAAATCGTTTAAATGCATCTCTACAACGTCGTAGTTCACAAAGTTGACGTTTCCAGGACATCGACAGAGACGCTTTCTCGATGTCCTGGTTCCAACTATGACGAGCAATTAATATTCTGTTTAACCGTGCGTAGAATTATGCCGCGCCCCCCTTTTAAATATTTTTCTTTTAATTTCATCTTTTTACGATGGCACAAAACTATTACTAATATTACTACTTATTACTCTCGAACTTTTCTCGATCCCTTCCTACGTCTAAATTCCGAACGATTTACTCTTATAAACCGACACGCTTCGATTAGTTTCTCGAGTATCGATAAAGTAAGATCCTACGTACTTATTTTCTTTCTCATAAATTACCTCTTGGATGTGTTTCTTCTTTTTTTTTCCTTTTTTTTTTTATTATTATTATCTTTATCACCGTGAGTCTCTAGAGCTTCGAGGAATCAATTTTTCGAATATTTTTCTCATAACTTATAATACTTTTACTGAGGATTTCAACCTCTAAATTATTTTTTCTCTTCTTTTTTCGTTATCTCGTGATGGACAACAACAACAACAACCAATAAACAGAAATAAAAATGATGACATAATTTATGCACCGATAAATAAGTAAAGATATTTATCTTAATAGGTATAATAGGATCTATGATTATTCTCATATATATATGAACGAGAATAAATCTAATTTAAAAGCAAGAGGAGAAGAATCATCGCGGTAGCGAAAAAGAAAACAAAAATAACTGAGCTCATTGTCGTTAATCTCTTCACGCTAATGCGATTTCCGCACGTAACCCCATTGCGGATGATCGCTCGGATAATGGCTTTGAACGCAACTGGAAGTGACGATCGTTAAATGTCCCTTTTATTATTCAACCATCCTTCTATGTATATATATGTCTCTTTAAGTATATTTTCCTCACACCGAGTATCTCAACAATTTGATCAAACATTATTTGGATCTTTGGATCTTTATTTATTACAAATCAAAGATTCAATATGCGAACGATTGTTTTCTTATTTACCTCTTTTTTTCTGTAAATCAATATTTTTCATTTTGGTATCTTTACGATGTAATGTATTTTTTTTTATACAATGTGTGATTGTAGTATAAAATGATTATATTTAACTCTTATTATTTTGTAGAAAATGATTTGAAATTGCTAATGCACATTTTGTTTATAGTATTACATAATGCCTAAATTTTAACATACGTAGATGCAAAGATTTATAAAATAGGATTAATGAAATGTTTATTATTTCATTAGAAATGAAAATTGTAAATTTTATATATGCGCTTGTGATGTAATTATTTGATACGCATATATGCGAAAGTAATATGCAAAGGATTCAAAATCACAAACAACTTTCATAATATTTATTTATACAAAACTAATATACGATCAATGGTGTTTGTTTTCATATCGTTTGAAATGAGACACCCGGTACATATATGAATAGGAAGAGATGCTTTATTTTATTATGTATTCATTCATATACATTCGATGACCATGAATCCGCGTATTCGTGGAGGTTTTCTCGTTTATCGATTTTTTGTGATCGAGAAATCGATCGGTTAGTTTAACGATCGATTGATTTTCTTCGATCAATCGATCATTTTCGTTTAGATCAGAGGAACACCGCACGTATGATTAATGGACAATTAATCAGAAGGATCTACCTCATCGCACGATTTTATCTTATATTATCGATCGATATATATCGATACGCTTCTTTCGAAAGGATCGATCAAAGGATTCGCTAACACACGTTCGATCTAGATGAAGTTGCGATGATAAAGCGTCGTTTACGTCAAAAGATATTATTTTCTTTTTTTTTCTTTTTTTTCTTTTTTTTTTTTGGCTAAAAATAAGATCTAGAAAGTGTTGTTTCAATTTACTTTCAATATCGTAATAGATTTTTCCCGCGTCTTTTTAGTTTTTTTATCCTCTTGTAACGGTTTTTTTTTAATTATACTTTTTCTATTTCTAAATAAACGATAAAATAATTTTTGTTATTAACGATTACGAAAAAATTTATATAACTTGTAATCACAAACAAATATTAAGTTTTAAAATACAATTGGATACAAGTGTCACAAAGATATTTTTAATTTATTTACACATTTTTTTTAAGTAAGAATTGATAATAATCGGTATAAAGAATCTTTTATCGATTACAAAATAAAGATTATGAAATATGTATGTAAAGAAATATTAATTTATTGATATCTGGTGATGACTTTTCTAAGTTATACGGACTTATAGAGGATTCGAAAGTAAAAAAGAAATGAAATGATTTCTTCTTATTTCAACGAGTAGTGTTTAAACGAAATAGATTTCAATGCGAGTCTCAATATATTTGTTGGATAATTATGTAAATTGATTGACGATCAAATTTCTTTTTAGATGGTTATCATTATTTGAAACTGCATAAAAAGTAATTAAATAAGTATATATTTCGTGTCATTAGAGTTCGATTTATTTGCTTGAATATCATCGTCACGTTCCACTAGCGATATTGATATATACGGATTCATTTGTCCTCCTTTTAGTAGTTATTAACTACTACAATTTTATTTTCTTTTATTTTCATTTTATTTTTATCTAGATGATTTATTTCGTTTCGGTAACGGTCTTGAATCGCGACAATAAGAAACCTAAGTATAGTACTTCTATACTTATTTATCTTCTCTTCAATTTGTCCCGTGCTAGGAAACCCGTCCGTTCTCGCGAGGAATTTGCTTTTTGCGGGATTGCTTTTTTGTATATCGCGTCAAGTCACGGCCGAGCTAACACTTCGAGTTTCTTCGAGAGTTCGTTTCGAGGAACGATCGTACGAATAATAGACTAAAATCGTTCCGTAAAAGAAAGAAAGAAAGAAAAGGAAAAAAAATACAATAATTCCTAGCCGATTGCGAATTCCTCGATGACATTTCCTTCCGTGTAAATTTTTCTATTTTTCTCTTACTTTATTTTTTTTTTCTCTTCATTTTATTCTTCTTCGTTGTTCTTTTTTTTCTTTCTTTTTTTTCTTCTTTTCCCTTCAATCCGTCGTAACCTGTGATCACGCGAAAAGCGATAAGTTGAGATCGTTTTGAAATTAGCAAAGAGGGCGGGCAAAATGGCGGACAAAATGGTGGGCGTCTTAGGGATCAGCTGAGCGAGACGCGTCCGTTCGAATCCAACGGAAATAACAAAATCGTTTTTGCAATCATCTTTTGCGGTCGAAATTGAAAATATATCCTTTGATATATACAGTTTGTCCATAGAATAGAAAAGATCTTTGTCTTTATAAAACCGTTACAGAGAAACAGAGTTGTCATTTTCTTCTTTAACCAATCGTATTGTTTATTATTTTTCTGGAAGATCTTTTTCTCTCTCTCTCTCTCTCTCTCTGAAATTTACTTCTTTCCTATTCGTTCTCGTTTTTTTATTTTTTAAATTAAATTTTATCTATAGTTTTTCTTTCCAATTCTTAAATGCTACTTCATGTTTAACCGATCGATCGAATCGATTATGAACGATTTTTCATTTATTCAGAATAATGTACGGAGTGGGGTGGGGGGAGGATAACCGTTGAAAGATTATCATCGTTCGACCAAGCGTAGAAAATCGGTAAGGCCACTTTGTATCGGATATCTTCGAGGAAAGGACGTTACCGGCGATACGAACTCGTAAAGTATTTTCCCGTAAAGCGAGCGCAACTAATAATTCTCGTATTCCGATCAATGCTCGTTCGAGCGGACGCTCGACGAAACCGCAAACCGTGGTTTACCGTCAGAAAGAGAGAGAAATAAAGAAAGAAATATATGTAAGAGATTCTTATATTCCAATGAGAGAATCGCGTTCTAGTAATTTACTTATCTGTACACTTGGGTTTTCTCGTTTAACTGTAAATACCTATCGTTCCTTTTTTTTTACCTGCGTAATATTTTTTATATTATAATTTTACTTTTTTTATTTTAATTTCTCCCTCTCTCTCTCTCTCTTTCTTTCTAGTTTTCTCTTCTTCTTCTGTTTCTTTTACATTTTAATTAAACGTTAAACTAAGACACCCATGACTTTAGCTTCGGCACTAAAACCTAACGTTCCTACTGTACGTGTAATATAATACCCTCGTATTAGCTAGGAAATCGTTAAAAGAAGAGAACAGTTATCACGTTTTCCTTTTACGCGTATATATACGTTATAATTCGGTTATTTTAAATATTACGTTTGTCTTAAAAAGTTCTTCTCTTCGTAGAATAATTATTGTTTCAATAATTTCTCAAAGATTTTCTAATTATCGTTTTATCCGAGTTACCGATCTATATCGATCGATCCTACGAACAAAAATAATACAAATCTTTAATCAATTTATTTAATCGTTTATTATTTTATCTTAAACGTTAAACGTGATAATAATCTGTATCAGAGATGTTGAGAAAAATTGGGGTCGATAAAACAGTTCGAAAAATTTTTCCGTATGCGGAAACATCCGCGTAATTACAATAATAACAACCTACGTTGAAATCGTTGATGATAATATCCGGCTTGTTCTTTCAATTTCTTTTTATTATTATTATTATTATTATTCTTCATCTTCTTCATCTTCTTCATCTTCTTCTTCTTCTTCTTCTTCTTCTTCTTCTTCTTCTTATATTTCTTCTTCTTCATCTTCTTTTCTTTTTCTTTTCGTTCTAATTTGTCCGAAATGATTTAACTACGTTAAGCATACTTTCCGTGTCTTAATTACGTCCCTGTTATTCAGTATGAATTTTGCTCGAAACAAAACTAAACAAAACAAAATAAAATAATAAATAAATAGATGCGTTACGTTCTCTTAATGATAGTTTGAAGAGAGGGAAAGCAGTTAGCATGATGAAGATACTTCGTTTAACTTATACGAAGAACGCATGCCAGATAGAAATGAGTTTAATACGATTTCAATAAAAATTTTACAACATATCTTAGATTCCTCTTCTCCTTCTCTTTTCTTACTTCATATAATTCACTGATAATAATTATTGTAATATCTCTTCGATATTATTTATTCGACGGATAGATACATATACATATATATATATTTTATTTTCAAAATAAAAATATAAAAAAAAAGATAACACGTTGGGAATAAGTAGAAAATTTCCTTTTCTATTTCTGTTTTTCTTTGTTTTTCTTTTTATTATTATTATTAAAATTTTCTTTCTTTCTCTCTCTTTCTCTGATTTGCTACTTTCTTACATCGAGATCGTTTTTCCAGTTAGTAGAACACACAACGAACCACACGGTTCTTTTCCAATTAGCCGGTTTTTCATCATCATCCTTTTTTTCTTTCTTCTTTTTTATCTTCTTCTTCCTCCTCAGCTTATTAGTCTACTTCGTTTCCAAGTTATTTTGTATTTTTTCTCCGTTATTATTATTATTATTATTATTATTATTATTAATTATTAGTATTGTTTTCTTTTTTCTCTTACAAAGTGCACTTTAAAAAGTGCATATTTTCCGTTCCGTTGTCATCGTAAGACACGTGCCTGCTAAAGCTCGGAATCGAAGAAAGCAACTTTACTTGCATTTTGCTTTTGTTAGGTGAAAGAAAGAGACGAGCAATTACGTTTAGGTTTATACAGGCGCGTTGATGATTGCAGCAGTCGTTGGAAAATGCATAACGCCTCTCTTGGCTTGCATCTAATAAGAAGAATCGGACCATTAAAGTTGAATTGAAGGTAATGACTCGCGAGATGGCATCTATCTCTCTCTTCCTCTCTCTCTCTCTCTCTCTCTTTCTTTCTCTCTTTCTCTTTCTATTTCTAAAAGGAGCGCATAGAAGAGAGTGCATTTGCGAAGTGCATTGCCGAGATCACGAGCTTGCCTATTCAAGAAAGAAAATAAGACAGAAAGAAAGCGAAAAAGCAAGAGAGAAAGAGAGAGAGAGAGAGAGAGAGAGAGAGTCTCTCTACTAAGACGGCAAAGACATAATGATGATTTCAATGTGTACTTCGTTTTTGTACATGTGTGTGTGTATGTGTTACGTGTGTATATACAAGGTGAGCTCTATTTGTATTGCTATTGACAACAATTTTCACTAATTACGTAACATTTTAATATATTTCATTGGAATAGAATTTAATTTTGTATCATTTTATCTTATTAAAAAAAAGATACATCAGAATCACTTTTTTTTTTGTTTTTCTAATAAAAAGAAGTTCAACTATATTATCTTTATATTACTATTACGCGATATATCTAATTATGGTTTTTCTTTTGTTACACGATAGATACGTTCACGAAGAATACCATGTAAAAAGAAAATAATATATATATATATTATGTATGCAGTATATATCGCATTTATCGAAAAATACTTTGTATACTCGTTCTCAGACAAAATTTTCTTCTTACCAAGCTAAAATTGTTTTCTTACAATTAGAATTCGGATCGATCGTGTTAATAATTAAAAATAATCGTGTAATAAAAAAAGGAAAAAAAAAACAGTAAAGTTCGCGTAAAAATAAAATCTAATCTAATTAAATTAGGATACATTGTAGTTTTTGTTTAGATCACCCTGTATGATGCTTATAACGTATATATATACAGGGACACATGTTAATATTATTACTACTACTACTACTACTACTACTACTACTATTACTAAACGTTCCTCGTTCATTCGTTGTAATTTTGTCTTCTTTTCTCTTTCTGCGTTTTTTTTTTAACACTGTACTCTCAGCTTGGTATATCTTTCTCTTACTCATTACTATTATTATTCTTTTTTTTTTCTTTTTCGTTTCCTCGTCTTTCTTCTTCTTAGCTCATGATTTTCTCTCCTGGTTTACGTTTCTATCTTTTCATCTTACGGTTAGCCACTAGAAGACTCTCCAAGCAACTACTGTCACCGACTCATCATAATCAAACGTTGTACCTTTTTTTTTTTCTTTCTTTCTTTCTTTCTTTTTTTCTTTTTAACTAGACCGCTATGTGTACTTCTCCCTCCCCCGTCCTTCCCTCCGAGCCCCCTTCCTCTATCTCTTTCTCTTTCTCTCTCTTTTTATTTCACAATTTCACGGATATTAACATCTTTTCTACAGTCGTTATAAAGGAAGATGAGGGGAGGGGACAGAGAGGAGAGGGTTGGAGGGTCACTGGTGAGATAATAATACGACGAGTGGTTTATTATAGGAAAATAATTGTCAAGGATTGTCTGTGAACATTTTTCTTTTACTCATCTCGTAAATTAACTAACGATATGAGAAATAATGAAAATACGCTTGTGTAACGGGATAACACAAGAAATTCGTTAAATTGTTATTATAATAATCAATATCGTATATTTATATAATAATGATTAAATGTTCCTATTTTTGTTTTGGGAGAGGGAGAGGGAGGAGAGATCATTTGACTAACCCATCGTTTGATAGGGAAATAAAAAGAAAAAAAAGTAGGGAAAGAGTATAGGTGTGTTTATTAATTATTCTTAATTATATTATCATGATTTTAATCTTATTATTTTCTTTGACAAATCCGGATAGTGTAGAGTTATTTTCTGTTTTATCCTAGTAGAAAGATAGTATAATGTTTGAAATGTTAAAACGAGAGAAAAGATGTATATCCTCTTCGTTGATCGTATATATGTACGTAGGACGTATTATATTCTCTTTGTATGTATCTTACTTACTCGTGGCACGTGGTGTGTTCTGCCTCGCTTGCTACTTTCTAGGTCGACCCATTTGGCATTTTTTTCCCTAGCTAGCTCGCGACACTCACCGACCCTCGTACGAATCTGGGTCCCTTTCTAACTAAAGCCGTACAAATCTTACCTAAGTTACTACCATATCTGTTTCTACAAATATTATGTTTATATATGTATTTTTATTTCTATTGTATTATTTATATATTTTATTTT
>NW_014569588.1:85965-89602 GCF_001313835.1 Polistes canadensis
CATTTTAATCTTATTATTATTATTATTATTATTATTATTATTATTATTATTATTATTATTATTATTATTATTATTATTATTATTTTATATTAATATATTGCGTAAGAGAAGGAGGAGAAAAAATCGTATGATCTTAATCCGAGCGTTTCGAAGAAATCGATGGATCTAATTAGGAAAAATCTTCTTTCGTCGATGTAGATCGAAACAAGTTGTTGCTTTTTAGTTCGAAGAAAGTTGTCAGGAAAGTCCATCGGTACTGTTCTACGATAAATTATCTCGTTGGACGTATCAGGACGGGTAAACGGGAATCTCGATGAGAAGAAAGTTCCCAACCCCTTTGAGAAAAATACTCTTTCTTTTTTTTTTTTTTTTAATTATTTTATTACAGTGAAAGATCGAAATTGGAGAATGTCAAGATTCACACGGTGAAATGTCAACACATACCAAATATGTGAAGTTTGGTGAAAGACCGAATATTTGGGTTCATTAATATTTCGGATATACACCAAACGATCATGCGAATCTTGACATTATCCAATTTCGATCTTTCACGGTAACACATATATATATATCAATTTTATGTTTGGAGAAAAAGTACAGTAAAGGGAAATACTTTTTGTATAAAGAGATCTTCTTTTAGTAGAAAACAACGAAAATACCCTTCTTAGGATAAATCGAATTACGATCGAATCACAATAATACAATCGTGACCATCACGATAAACTCTAGATACTTCATAGTCTACTAACGGAACGTGAACACGATTTCAAACTAGGGAACATAGGTAGTTTCTATGTATTTGTATTAAAAAATACGATTTATGGATTCACGACGAACGGAATGGATAATCTGATAATAAATTAATGGCTTGAAAGAAAAAGAAAATAAAGATCGGGAAGCTCGACAAAATATTAGATTAACCTATTCACTGTTAGGTAAATTTAGTACGTTTTATTTTGTATGTCAAAATTTTGTTTGTAAGGAAATCATGGTATTTCTAAAAATCTGATAATATATATATATATATATAATATATATTTAACAAAAAAAAAGAAAAAAAAAACTATTATTATAATTATAGAAAATTTTCATGAATCCCCCTTCTAATAAAAAATTTCTAAACAATCAAACGTATATAAATTGATTCTTAATCAAATCTAAAAACACTTAGCACAAATTACGAGATAATCTCGTAAACGGCAGTAAATTGGTTAAACGAAACTAAAAAAACTAAACAAACAAACAAAAAAGAAAAAAGAAAAAGGAAAAAGAAAATGCTTACCTCGCTAGCACTGGTATAATTCGTCGTGAGTTTGATCTGAGGTCGAATCTTCCCAGGTGATTCACGAGTCTCTTTACCCGAAGTTGATGGGATCGTGCTGCTAATTGGTTCATCCAATTTCGTGCTGACCTTTCTAGTTGAAGACAAGAATACTGTACTTCCGCTACCGGAAGTGGCTGCCGTTCTCGACATAATCTGTTCCGTTGAAGCAACCGATACGATCGGATTGGCCGAGGAAGATGATGACGTGGCTGATGTCGTTGTTACGAATGACGATGAACTCGCAATAGGTGTAGGATTAGTAGTAGTAGTAATATTAGTAGTAGTAATGGTAGTATTATTAACAGTGGTAGGTGAGGTTGAACTTGAAACATGGTTGAGGTTTATTAGCGAATTTGTACTCGTTATCGATGCCAAGGTCGTAGAAGTGACACCAGATGTCATTCTATTAGGCAACGTTGCTGTAGTTTGTTGTTTTGTTCTAACCGAGTTACGAGCGTGTTCTTGTTGAGACGGTGGCAAAGCTAGACAACTGGTGATTGGTAATACTAACCATACTATCGTTCGTATCGTCTTCATTTTCCTTTCTATTTAACGTTAATTCCTTTTATATACGTGTGCGTTTACGCCTAAGATTAAGATCTTTATTTCTTCTAACGAGTATCTATTTTGTTTAGTTTTTTATTCTTTCCTTTCTTTTTTTTTACTTTTACTTTTACTTTCGTTTGATTTTAACACCTTTAGAGTAATGTCCGTTTATTATCTTTCCGTTGTTTCCTCTCTCTTTCGATGTCAGAAGTAACGAATATACACCTGAAATAAAAAAGAATTTTTATTAGAACGTTACACTGTCAATTGCTAACATAAATATCTTATGTGTCAACGAGTAGTAATACTTTAGTGTTAGATAATAAAATAGTAAATAAAACGTGTGAGAAAATCAGACAAAGTAATAATAGAGATTTAATATCAAATAATTAATAATATACCGTGTCGAAAAATCGTAAAAAAAAATTAATTAAAAATTTAGAAATGCGTTTTTACATATCATCATAGTGTAAACAACAGATAATTACAGATTACGATTCATTGATAACAAAATACTTGAGTTTCAGATTAACCGGGATAGTGGTGGAGAGAGGGGGGGGGTTAATATTATTTTGTAAAATTAAATGTCTCGTAAAAGAGAATAGATTAATGTTGTACGACGTTATCAAGCGAATCTAGTTCTCATTATAACAGCACACGTTTGTATTATTTACAAAGGTGAAAACCGTATTTCCCGCTAGGAATGAAGATTATCTTTAACTACAATGTGACTCCTTTAATTGAGCGAATGAATGCCGATTATTCTCGTGAGTATAATCCTGTCATTTTCAAAGTATCAATCCCCCTACTTCCCCACTTTTTCCCTATCTCTTTTGTTCTTTTAATTTCTTTAATCCGTTGCCATACTTCGATAACAATTTACGATTCAAACACGAATTACCGAACGTTAAAAAAGAAAAAAAAAGAAAACAACAAGGAGGACGAAAGGGGGAGTGTGTCCCACGTTAGGTTGGGGGGGGGAACACCGTTTAAAAAATTCGTGTTCTCTTAGGATCAGTTCTAGTTCGCTAATTATGTTAGTTAAACGATCTTCCAGAAAGGTATTCCCTTTCGACGTGTACAAACGTCACAGAGAGAAAAGTATAAGTAGTACGACGTGGCTAAACTGTAAAAGAACAAAATCGAAGGTAAAGATAGATTCGAGAGATGGTAAAAGAGAGACAACACCGAGTTGTTGAGTACTTGGATTTATCGATACGTAAAGATCGTTCTGAGGGAACGTCCCTGATTTCCCACGCGTCTTCAATTCTCTCTCTCTCTCTCTCTCTCTCTCTCTCTCTTTCTCTCTTTCTCTCTTTCATTCTATCGTTCAGTATCTTTTTCTGATCCATCGGGAGGGAGAGAAGCAACACAGGCAAGAGTTTTACGTCCAAGCGGATCTCGCGAGATCAACCAAACGAAACGAGAAGAGAAGAGAAGAGAAGAGAAGAAGAGAGGAAAGGAGAGGAGAGTTAACTGAGAAAGAGAGAAAGAGAAAGAGAGAAAGAGTTAACGTTGAGAGTTAGCTCAGCCTTCCTTAACGGTAACATTATTTTTATTTGAAAACTCTAGCAGCAGCCTGGTGGTGGACCACGATATGGATGGTTGGTATGATGCTGCGTGCCGGTAGAAGAAGTATCAAGCAAACCGTACGCGTTTCCATTCTCCTTCCTCTTTTATTTCCTTACTTTCCCCGTTCCCCGCCCCCTCACCGTGGAGGTACCTCACTTTCAACAACCACATCTCTCTCTCTCTCTCTCTCTCTCT
>NW_014569588.1:89720-104486 GCF_001313835.1 Polistes canadensis
TCTCTCTCTCTCTCTTTATCCATCTTTCTTTCTCAGTTTCTATTATCTTCCTCTTTGTCTTTGACGTTTACTAACAATCAATTAGAATTAATCTGATATAATAATATGTTACCATGAATGATCGAAATTAAAAGGAATGTCGAGATTCGACATTGCTCGTTTGTCAACGTGTATCATCGAATACTTGTTCGAATGAAAGATCTGAATATTTGAGTTTATTGTTGTACAATAATATTTCGGATATGCATTAAGATTGAATTTAGAGAATATCAAGATTCGCGTGGTCGTTTGTTAACGCGTATCATCAAATATATGTTCAAATGAAAGGACTCGAATATTTGAGTTTATTGTTGTACAGTAATACTTCAGACATACACCAAGATTGAAATTAGACAATCTAAAGATTCACATGGTGAAGTGTCAAGAACGCGTACCAAATATGTGTTCCGATGAAAAATTTGAATCTTTGGGTCTATTATTATACATTGATATTTCGGATATGCACCAAAATTGAAATTAGAGAATATACAGATTCGCATGGTCGTTTGTTAACGCCTATCATCAAATATATGTTCAAATGAAAAGACCCGAACATTTGAGTTTGTTATACATTCGTATCTTGAACATTCACCAAGATCGAAATTAGACAATCTAAAGATTCGCATGGTGAAGTGTCGACAACACGTATCAAATATGGGTTCGGATGATAAACCTTAATCTTTGGGTTTATTATTATACATTGATATTTCGGACATGCACCAAAATTGAAATTAGAGAATATCAAAATTCACATGGTCGTTTGTTAACGCGTATCATCAAATACGTTCATATATGTTCAAATGAAAAGATTTCAATATTTGAGTTTATTGTTGTACAATAATGCTTCGAACATACACCAAGATTGAAATCAGGCAATTTCAAGATTCACATGGTGAAGTGTCGACAACACGTAACACAAATATATGTTCAGATGAAAAACCTGAATCTTTGGGTTTATTATCGTACGATAATACTTCGGACATACACCAAGTGACCACATTAATCTTGATATTATCCAATTTCCATCTTACAAAACACGCGGTAACATATATATAATATAATATAAAATTAATTTAACGATTTAGTCCACTGACATGGATTTAATAATCCCCCTTTTCCCCTCATCCTCTTTCCCTCGCTGCGCTTCTTTTTCTCTTTCTCTTTCTCTTTCTCTTTTTCTCTTTTCATGGAGAAACTTTCGAGTTAAGATTTTCCATGAGTGAAACACCGGTCTTTCTACCAGCTTATCTATCTCTCTCTCGTTCTAATAACGGAACGATCTTACGCAGGACGCTAAAAAGATTATCTCTCGAGACCCCGTCTTTTAAAACTCGATAACGTTCTCGAAGAAAGCTCTCTCCCCCTCCCCTACCCCCTCTGACCCCCCAGTGACTTTTTTTAATTCCTCATTTACAAACCGCATTTTCTAATCTTTTTGCAATTTTTACGACAACGTACACACTCTGATTATTCCGAGATAATATAATATATTTATAAAAGCCGATAACTTCCGACTCTCGTGTCTGATCAATGGTGACTCGATTTTTTTTGTTTCTATCTCAACCGACAACTACTCCATCCCATCCCCCTAACTTATCCTTTTCTTCCTGTATTTTTATTTTTTTTTGGTTTAAACACGATTGCAGGACACCTAAAACGAGTAGGCGTTTTGTTTCTTTTTTTAATTTTTTTCTAATCACATTTTTTGTGTATCATGAATAATTTTCAACGATCGTGTTGAAAACCTCAATTTGTGAATCCAATTTTTATTTTTCCTTCTCTTTTAAAAAAAAAAAAAAAAAAATATAATTGCAAGATATCTACAATATAAACGAAGTATTAGGTCTACATAAATCGTTCTTTACTTTTTTTCTAATCGTACTTCATGATCTTTCGCAGTTTACATATAACAAATCAAACGTTTTAGTAATGTGGGTCAGTATAAAAAATTAATAGTTAATATCTTTACGTCTCTATTCTTCCCTAAAGTATTATAATCAATTCGTCTCTCTCTTTCTCTCTCTCTGTGTATGCATGTTGTATGTATGTATGTATGTATATGTGTGTATGTATTATACAAGTATTATATTCATCGAATCGAGACCTTCTTTGTACTGTTACTTTGAAGTCATTCGTCAACGTTGACTTAACATTACGAGCATCGGAAATATCGATCTATCGACTTTAGAAAATCCAACATAATTTATTTTATCCTAAGTTCACTTCCAATTCGTTTTATTATAATTTCCAAACGACCTTTATATATATATATATTATTTTTGTCCTCATCCTAATCTTCGTCTTTCGTTTTTGTCGTTGTCGTTGTCGTCGTTGTCATCGTTACGGTTTCGTTCGATGCTCTGAAACGTAGGCGCCGTGATAATTATCGCACGTTCACCGGTACAGACTTGTTTGGAATTAGGTCACCCGGTACATTCCTTACGGGCCGTTATCTCTTCTCTTTGCATTTGCAAGGTCGCACGGATCTTTGCACGCATGAGCACGTACAAGAAAGAAGAGAAGAAAAGAAAAAGAAAAAAGAAAAGAAAGAGGTAAAAGAGGTGAAAGAAGAAGAAGAGGGCGGGGGAGGAGGAAGGGGGAGAAGCGACGAAGCACAGCTTCCGATCCCCGTTACATTATTATATTCTATCTTGCGATCTGGTGGTGGTGCTGCTGCTTCTGCTGTTGGTTTACTCCCTTCGTCTTATCTTTCACCGTAAGATCGTTCGCCTGTGTCGAGAAATAGAAATCCCCCCCCCCCACCCCCATAGCATTCGAAATGTGTCTTTTCTTTTCTTTTTTTTTTTAAATTTTGTCGACAAATTTTTGTAATATAAATTGAAGCCCCTTTTTTATTTTGGATAGTGACACCCCTCAGTAGATTTTTTTTAATTATTTATTTTTTTTTTCTCTTTTTTTTCTCTTCCTCTTTTCTTCTCTGTGAAATTTTTGTTTTGTTTTTTTGATCATGGTTAACTGTTTTCAGTTTGTAGGTGTTATTACGGTCAAGACACACACACAGTAAATATATATATTAAAATAATAGGACTTAGGGCTAATTTTGAAATAAACGGCTCAAATATTATATTATTATATTATTCAGATATTATACGGTGTCTCTTACTTTTTTCTTGTTTTTTTTTACTGCTATCATTCGTGTCAGTGGTTTTATTTTTTTTTATATGTTTGGATTAATGATTTAGGTATGTTTTTTTTTAGGATACTAAAATTGATTATAATTCCTTCGGGGTTATGTTTGTTCCAACGATTTGTATTGATATTGGATATTGTTTATTTTTCAATTAATATGGCTGATCAATTTCTGTGATAAAGAAAATACATTTTTTTCTTGTCCCCCCTAAGTCTTTTCAAAATCATTGAAAATGTTTAGAAAAAGTTGATGATATGTTGAAGGATTCAAAAGAATGATTGAAAATAATCGATCTAGATCATCATTGATTAAAAATATATATATACTGATACTTTTAATTATTATTTTTTTTTTTCATTGTAACTTTTTTAATAAGAAATAAAAGAAATTTTATTTGTATTCCAATAAATAAAGATAGTAGGTCTAGTATTTGGAATTGAATTTAATTGTAGAAGACGAAGGAAATGAATCGATATTAATTAAAAAAAGAAGAAGAAGAAGAAGAAGAAAAAACAAAAGAGGAATGTAAACTTTATACTCTCGACAGGTGAAGAAAAAGGAGATCCCCTTTTCTCTACTTACACGATTATGTTAATTGTGTGAACTAAATCTGCTCCCACGTGTGTAGAAAAAGATGAAAAAAAAAAGAGATGAACGCGAGGAAAAGAATAAGAACAAAATTATTCGATTCTTCGTCGAGAGAGAGAGAGAGAGAATATCGTCGATTTAATATCTCCCATCTTTTCATCTTCATCTTTCATCTTTCATCTTCATCTACTTCTTCGCGAATATCACAAAGGGGAATATCCTCGTGAGAAATGATCTTAACGATAAAACTCGTGATTTACGTTAAATGATTTTAATATAGGATAACCCAGTAAACGAGAAAGAGAGAGAGAGGGGGGGATCTATTTAACCTAAGTAGGCAGGAAGATAACCAAAATGAACAAAAACAAAACAAAATTAATCCCTTCGATAAGATAATCAAAATGAACAAAAAAAGAAAAGAAATAATTTCTTCGATGTCGAGAAAAAGAAAAATATTTATTGGGCAAAGAATTATATTATGATAGAAGAATAACAAAAAGTAATATACAAAAATTCCAAAATATTCTGACACAATGATATAATAATTTGTTATTTGTATAAAAGTATACAAATTTCAATACAATTTTAATACAAGTATTAAAAGATCCATTGAACAAAATGAGAGGAAAAAAGTGAGAAGGATAAGAAAGGGGTGGGACAGGGGTGGGGGGGGGTATTAAAGCGAGGAAGAAATCTATTTAAGAGAAACGTATAACGGACCTAATCCAAAAACAGATCATCGTATAGATCTAATACGTATATATATACAACACATCACTTATGCTAACGGACATTTTTCTTTTATGTATAATAATAATAATAATAATATGCACTCGCAAAAAGAAAAAGCGATGGGGACATGCACAAAGAGATGTTATGAATAAAAAAAAAAAAAAGAAGTAATGTGGTATACTTGAAGTTGGTTTTCATCGAGACCCACGTTAAATGCATGGGGGTCGAGGTCGAGATTAGTTTCGCCGTCGATCTTTTCTTTTTTCTTTTTCTTTTTCAGTCTCTTCTCTTGTCTCTCAAGATCATCATTTATGTACATGACGGGTGAAAGCCAAAACTGTCATGCGAAGTTTAGAAGAAGAAGAAACGAAACAAAACAAAACAAAATAAAAGAAAAAAAAAAAGACAAACAAATCTTCTTTCAACAAGTATCATCATCATCATCATCATCATCATTATCATCATCGAATAAAATGACAGTCATTTTGTATTAACTTTCATCATACGCTTATTGTTAGTTAGATTTTCTTTTTTTTTTTTTCTAGTGTTTCATTCTACTTTAATTATTTGGTTTTGTTTCTTCTTCTTTTTCTTCGTTTTCTTTTTTTTTACTCTTTTTTTATTTTAATTATATATATATATAAATGATTATTCTATTAGTATTAATTATCGTAAAAATTGTTTATAAATCAAGATTATCATCGTTGATCTTGATATTTCTTGATATTCATTGAACAAATCCTATTTCTCGTTCCCAACCCCGTGAGTTGGTAACGCGCTTTAACGCAAGGTCAGTCAGTCAACTTCAACCTCGACCTTTGAACTACTTGAAGACGAACCTTAACCGAAAATCATCTCGTTTCTCCATTATCTTTTATCTTCTTTCTACCAAATTTTCGCACTTAACATTACCCAACAATTAACCCAACAATTCGTGTCGTATATTATATCTATATTCTAAAATACCATTCGTATACAATTATTTTGATGAATGTCAAAAAGAAAACAATAACAAGAAAAAAAAGAAATAAAAAAAAAGATAACATCAATAAACGTACCCGTTATTAGATGAATCCCTTGTCGTCTTCTTTTTTTTTCTTTTCCTCTTCCTTCAAATCTTTTCGAATAAAACTAACGAACGAGATCTGATAACCCGCACTCGATTACGAAAAATTCTGACAATAATAACTACGATAAATAACAACGTGACGACAACAACAATAATAATAATAATTATTATAATAATAATAATGATAAAATCAAATCTAAAATGTTATCTAATGGATGTTATAAATGATGTATAATAATTATAATTAAAAGGGAATCAAAAGTAGATAGAAAACACTCCGTGGAGGGTACAACTTGAATGCTGAGATTGGTTCGGGGTTCGAGTCCGACTGCGGGCTCTCGTAGGGGGCCTCCTGCCTATGAGTCCCCGCTAGTCCCACTTACCAACCAACCAGAAAGCACTCGACCGCGCTCGGAATCCTATGCCGCATCTCCGCCAATCCTCTCCCTTCGCTTAGTTCCTCTTCTTCTTCTTCTTCTTCTACACGCGAATCTTTACCACACAACGATATACCATACCGAGGAAAACGCGACCAAATTTTTCTTTACTTCCCCCCTCCATCCCCCCACCTCCACATCCACCTCCACTTCTTTATCTTTCACCGTCGTTATCGATTTTTTTTTTTTATCGTGTTTCATCGTTTATTATTTATTTCTATTTATATTTCTTTCACATGATAATCGAATTTTGGAATAAATTTTCTCTTTTCTCTTCCTATTCCACTTTTTCTCTTATATAGGAATAATTTTTACTTCGAAGTGTTTCTTCATTCGACTTAATCAATTAAAAACGTTCTTTTACTTTCCTATACAATTGTCGATTGAAAAAAAAAAGTATTTGAACATTTGAACAGATCGAAACGTAATTTGGAATTATTTAATTTGTTAATTCGATATGAATTTCTTTTTTTTTTTTTTTTGGCTAAAGTATATATTATTCTAAGAGAAATATTATTTGAACGTAACTGATAAGAAAATAGGCCTAACGAGATAGGCTTTAATCGTTTCAACAAGCTAATGCAAAGTAGGTGTACAGTTAACTAATACTATTTAGAAAAATAATTATTGTATTATTATATTATATCTTGTCTAATATAAAGATAAGATATCACAATCGTTGATAGTTTAAGTTTAATTATATTTATCCGAGGATGAGAGATAATGTTCATATAATTTTGCTATAAAATTAATATCCAATGTAAAAGATTATAACGATTGTAAAATACAGTTTTCGAATATTTTCTTTTTTTTTCTTATTTTTTTTTTTTTAATTTTATAACACAAAATAAAAGTATCGAATAGATTCGCGAGAAACTTTGTTACTAAACTTGTATAAAAAATATTAAATGAAGATGTCCTACTACAACTGATCGCATATAGGGTGTCGAAACAATCGAGAAAGTACAACTCAGGTGGTCCCCCCCCCAATCATTTCTTCTTCGATAAAGTAGGCCAATGATGTTGCAAATGATGATGCATTAGATAAATGAACAAGATAAGAAAACGGATTAAAAGATTCGAAATTTAAATTCTCATTCTCTCTCTCTCTCTTTCTCTTACTTCTCGTTATAAACGTGTCGAAAGATTAGAAGAAGATGATAAAAAAAAGGAAAAAAAAAACAGAAAATAGACATAAATTATGTCCATCATCAGTGTTCACAGATATGCCAGCTGTCGTTGTTGAATTGTTTGCTTATCAATAAATGGGGAAGATAGCACATAATAATGAAATAAAATTACAAACGGATTTATCTTTGAAACGATTATTATGATCTTTAAAAAAGAAAAAAAAAAACACTTTCGCGAAATGTGTTTTTACGGAAGCTTGGTATACTAAACTACACAACGAACATAACACATCACAACACAAGACAACACAACAGTATGGAAATATTATTGGTGGCACGCGTTTGCCTTCTGGCAATATTTTAAAACGATACTACGAGATAAACGATTTCTCAATAAATCTTTCAATAATTTCTAAGTTACCTCGTTTAAAAGAGGAATCTTCTTCTTCTTCTTCTTCGTCTTCTTCGTCTTCTTCTTCTTCTTCTTCGATTATGTCCACTTGTTCAGGTTTCGAAGAAGTATTTGCGGTTTGACGTTGTCACGCGTAGGTGAACACGCGAGAATTGTTTGCGGTTTTGTCGTATGAGAAAGAGGTAGGACGAATGTAGGATGATAAGTAAACCCCATTGTATTATAATATACGTAATTTAATAAAAAAAAAACTAAAAGTTCTTATACAAACCTAGGAGACAGAAAAAGAGAAAGCAGAATAAAGAAAATATATATATGATTTAATTATTCATATCAAATATTTACGTTAATTCAATTAATTTTATTGACTTGAGAAACAAAATTGCATTATTTGAAACAATATAATAATAAACGCACGTACTTTTGATTCGTCCTAATATATCGTTGCCGTTGTATTTACAGTTATGATTTTTTTTTTTTTTTTTTTTTTAAGCAAAAGAAAATAAAGTAAACGAGTTAGTGTGGCGCGAATAGAATTAAAGGTGAGGAAAAAAATTAATTATTTAAAAAATAAATATCTGGATAATTTATGAAGTTGTAAAATATCTCTCTCTCTCTCTCTCTCTCTTTTCTTTCCTGTATATTTTTGTTCTTTTTTTTTTCTTTTTGAAAATAATATCTCTACTCTAAACGAGATCGAGGATGACTCGTTATCTCCTTTTGATTTCATTTTAACGCATCCTAACGTCCATATACTGACTTCAGATTAATCGTGCTACTCCTCAATAAATTTATGATTATCTATTTCCTCTTGGTGCAATCTCACGCGAGATGCACCAGCAACATCAGCAGCAGCAGCAATTGCAACAGCAGTCGTTTTCACTCGATAGTATACGATATTATATATAGACACCTGGTTTTACTATTTCCTCCCCATTCAACCTACTGTTCTACATATGAACATACGAACCATTCCTCCGTTAAATTTTAATCCAAGCTCACCGAGATCTATTTTTTTTTTTATTACTTATTTTGCATTTTCTAATTTTCTTTTTTTTCTTTTCTTTTCTTTTTTTCTTAAACGTATATCGAATTAACGCGAACGTACGTGTCTGTCTACCTACTACTACTATTATTATTATTATTATTATTATTATTATTAATACTACTAATTACATGAATAAATTTCAATATCTTATCTCGATTTTTTTTCTTATTAAAATCACTTTGGTCACGCTTCCGATAACTTAACGATAGATAAGAAAATAAATTTCCTTATAATTTAATTCGAGAAATGGGGAAAATGGTTTATTTTAACCGAGGAAAAAGTGAAGGGAAACGAAATAAGAAAAAAGTAGGAATGATTTCCATACGTTGATTTTCTTTTTTTCTTCTTTTTTTTTTGTTAATCTTCTCGAACTATTATGAAAATTTTCATTTTAAATTACAGATATATACCGTGGACCCGATCTTCCGCGTGTAAATTGAATATATATAAGAATAAATAATTATTAATAATAAAAATATATTATTATTGTAATATTCACACATAATATTCTAATTCTCGTCGTTTTTTTATTATCATTTAATTGGACAAAAATTGTCGATTTGAATTTTCATTAAGTACACATATATATAAACTTGATTAAATTAAATACATAAATACATAAATTAAAGACATAAATGATATGTTTTCCGATGTATATAATTTTATATACAATACAAAAAAAAATACTATTATCCAGTTAAATTTAATCGTTAATTCCGAAAGGGACAATAGGTGTACGTTGTGTATATTTCTAATGAAATGTATGAAATTCACGGAACGTTGAAAGTAGAATGATGACACGCGCGTATACTTAATGATAAAAAAAAAAAAGAAAAAGAACAAGAAAAAGAGAACAAGAAAGAAAGAAGAACAAACTATCTCACGTTAAACTTTCGCCCTCTTTTCTTTTTTTCGTTAACACCTTTCTCGTTCCTTTTGTTTTCCAACGGAAGACGTTTGTAATATTATAACAGCAAACTTTTAAAAGGATAAGATAAGATAAAACGAGACCACCACACCACCATCACCACCACCACCACCATCATCATCACTACGTTAAATTAAAAGATATAAGATGAAAGATGAAAGAATAATAAGAGGAAGATCATTTCCCTCGAGCGGTGAAAGCTACTTTACTTCTTCATAATCGGCCTATGCGAAATAATCATTTTAAACCCGGTACTACTACTAGTACTATTACTACTACTACTTGGTGGTGGTTTGTTTTATTGTGTTAGCAAGCAAAAGTGCATATAAAGTGTCTTCTTCTTTTCAAATCGAGACCGAGAGACAAAACGAAAGTCTCGACACGATTTCCCGTCGAGATCTCGCGAATCGATCTTTTTCAGCCTTGTCCTCGAACGACTATAACTTCTTCAAGGTCATCCTTCTTAAAGATCCTATCCGCCGCCACCGCTACTACTACTATTATTTCGAGATAATCATAAATCTCATTTATTAAAAGAAAGAACATAGAAAAAGAAAGTTGGATGAAGGGGGACGAGCACAGATTGTCCCCATAATTTTATTTGCAAATATAATTATTTTATAATTACAACAAAAATCTATGAAAAAATTAAAGTTAATCCTAATCGTTTTTTGTAAATTCGATTTTCTTGTTTCTTTTTTCTTTTTGTTTTTTTTTTTTTTTTTAACGTGATTATTATACAAAAATTTATCCATACTCGAGATATATTGAATCAAAAAATTATTATACAATTTTCAAAGTTAATTTATTTATTCCCCGTGTCTCATGCTGCGATTGATAATTATATCGATATTAAAGTAACTTTTATTTGTTAGAAAATCGAAATTATGAAATATTATATACATATATATGTGTGTCGGTAATTACGATATAGTTGTCCCCCTTTGTCGAAAAAATTATCTAAATTTATTATATGATTTTCTTTTTTGTAATAATATAAATCATTTTGATATAAAATAAATTATGAAATATTAATTTTTCACTCACATTGTATAATCCTTGGTCATAATTACCAATACACACACACACATATGTGTGCTATTAATATTAAATGAAAAAAACCGAATGAATTTATCGTAACATATGATTTTGAAATTTATGCGAGTTCTCAATAAATTAAGCAATAACATTCAAATAAATATCAACCTTTTGTATTTTTTTTCTATATTAAAATATTTTATTTCTAATCGATACAAAATACGCGAACGATTCATAGTTGGAAAACAACATGCGAGAGGTTTTATCCGGCGCGGTAATAAAAAAAAAGAAAAATAAAAAAAATAATAATTTACCGAGAATTCCTAAGAGAGAGATACATTATACTGTGTAGTTGAATCAAGTATATTCCGTAATTACGAATATTATGGGTGAAATAAAATAATCCCATAAACGATCATCAATGCGATATTATTACTCTCTAAGATTAATCCTAAAACATTTATGATTAGTTTACTTACTGCTACTACTACCGTTGCTCTTCCTATTGCAGCTGTCGATTGCTGCTACTGGTTTGTTTTCTAATACTAATAGTTGACCTTCGGCGCAAATGCATTGAGAATAATAATGATTATCATTTAATCATAACTCCACCCTTTCCAAGTTACTCGGTAAACGTGTTGTCAGTTCGTTCCTTTTTCTCCCCCCCCCCCTCCTTTATTCTACGTTGGAATCTTAATTCTTATACTAAAAAATATAAATAAAAATAAAAGAATAAAAATAATAATATTGTCTTTTTCTCTTAAGGTTTGGGTGTGGGGGGGGGAGTATTTTAAGGGGAGATAGGTAAGGTTAAATAATATCTATAATCATTGAAAATCTGAATTATTCCTACGAGTTAGAAAATCGATGGAAAGAAACCGAAACGAGGTGAATTTTGTGGACAAAAACGAATGAGATAAGAGAGAATGAGAATGAGAGAGAGGGAGAGAGAGAGAAAGAGAAATTCCAATCCTCCTTTCTAACGATTTTCTTGCTTCCTTTTCTCGCTCACGATGGAATCTCGGTGAAGCGTAAAACCGTTGACGATGAAAATAAGAAACGTGGAAGCAGAGAAAGGCAATAGATGAGAAGAAGGAGGAGGAGTTGGGGGAGGGGGAGGAGAATAAGAGAGCTTCAACGCTATACTATAGAGATGCGAGTAAAATGATTCAGCTCCAATGAATTTCTGCATTGACTTTAAACTAACTGTCTTTTCATCGTCATTTGTTAATACAAAATTTTATTTTTCTTTTTTTTTCTCTTCTTATTATTTTTAATCGAAAACAAACGGATGTTCCAAAGAAGTTTTTTTTATCAATCTATGATGATTTTGTAAACTAGTATTGTAAACGTCATTATAAGATATAATTTATGAGAATATTTTTGTATTATCGTTTGATATTTGCGAAATAATTTATTTACGTATCATTTTTAAAAAAAAAAAGAAAAAAAGTCAACGCAAAGATAATTGATCGAATGATCGTGAAACGAATTTTGTATGGAAATTATTAATGGTTGGTTTATGGTTTGGAAATGATAATTGTTATTGTCAAGGTAAGACTAGTTAACATTATTAATATCGATGATTACTTTTTCCTTCCACCTTTCTTCGGTTTTTTTTTTTGATCTCGTGAAGATACAAGATAAGCATCGATTAAATCGGTGGTTCTTAAATTATGTTCCATGGAACCCCATGGGGTGGATTTAGCGAATTGTTCTTTGGGTAAATTACATTGGATTAATATCATTTGTCGTATTTGAAAAATAATGATTGAATATCGAAACTCGAAAATATTAATTTATTAACGTGTATCTCTCTCGTAGAAATTTTGGATTGTATATTTAATCTCTTGCGTTATTTGTACCGAGGAAAGGTTTCGTAAAATAATTTTTAACGCTCGAAACATTATTGAATTAATTGAAAATTGATATTTAAAAACAAAAAAAAAACATGAAAAAAAAGTTCCGTGCATCGATAAAACGAACGCTACGCGGAATTAATTAATTAGATTAATTAATTAGATTAGATCGATCGAACGAAGATGATAATAGACATGATGGTCGTCGTTGGTTTAAAGTCGTTTACTAAGCCAGTCTTCAGCCTTTTAAACTACCACCTACGTACTTTAAAGGTTTCTTATTTTTTTTCTTTTTTCTAAACGTAAATTTTGATCAAACAAAATGATCGAGGTGAGATCGTCGAGGACTTTATTAAAAATATTCTCATCGAACGTATTGATATCGTACAATTAAGTAATTGAATATCACCTTTTATTTATATATTCATTTTTTCTCTTTAGAAAAAAATCCTGTACTCCATAAATATTGTTATGAAAATAAATTTAGTTTATAAAAGAAAAAAAAAACATTTAGAAGTTTGTAGGGATGAGAGATAGATCAGAAAAGGATCTTAATTATCTATCACTTTCATCTTGTTCGGTACGAAAATGGTTTGATCGTAAGTAAGAGAATTTTTGTAACTACTTGGTTGGAAATTTATAAAAAAAAAAAAAAAAAGAAAAAAAAAGAAAAAAAAAGAAAAAAGAAAGAAAAAGGTAAAAAATATTCGATCGAAGGCGCGATAAAGGTTGAAGCACGTACAGGATTATCGTAAAGGCCGTCGTTATCTCATTATTTTCCCGCGGAGTTACACAAAACAACGAGCGTCTTCAACATGGCGGCCATTAATGTACAGCTCTTTAAAGGGATAATATCGGGACTTGTATCCGGCGGATTAACGAGGGCCCGTACGAGATATCGTCGGCACTTTGCGGTCAAGAAAAAGTGTTGATACACGACGATAAATAGCGAACGACGATGATGAGTTTCGAAACATCTTCATTCTCTGCGACGTAGTAGTTCCATTCTTTAATCTATAATAATAAAGTTTTCGTTTTTTCTTTTCTTTTCTTCTCTTTTTTTTTTTTTTTGGTTATTTCTGTTCTTACATTTTTATTATTGTTATAAATACCGTTCCGTATATACGAGTTTTAATTATTCGCTATAATTAAAATCAAAGTACGAAAGGTATAACATTTAATTTAAGAGTGTAATAATAAAATAATTTTCTTTACGAAGAAATATCGTGAGATTGTAATACGATTGTAGATCTTTTTTTCATTATAAATTATCTAAGTAATTATCTTTTTTCTTATCGCAATGGTTGAAATTTTAATATGAGATATTTTTTTATATTCTGACTACTGGCTTCATCTATATTAGAAAATTAATTCCGACCTGACATCTCGCGGTCGCGATCTCAAACCAAAATATTGATATACCGATCGCGAGTCGCGTTCTACCTTACCGACGATCGCTGTAAATTTGAAATAAATTTTGTCATTATTCAATTGAAAAAAAAATAACGACAAACCCTCCGTCACGTTTTGTTCTTTTTATTTCAACAGATAAGGCGATATACTTTATTTAAATTAATGTAAATTATACACAAACACGAGAGAGTAACGTCGATGTGTTTAAGCCGGCTTTTCATCATCGAACGATCTCTAAAACTAAAAGTAGCATAATCAATATTGATATATATCTACAAGTAATAATAAAAATCAAATAATTATACAATAATATTAATAATAATGTGTTTATCGAAGATATGAATTTGATAGAATTTCGAGTATGAAAAAAGCGGAATATCTTAACACTTTACTGACCGGCCGCTCAGCTGCAGATACTCTCAAACGACCGCTGTTTTTCGGCCTACACTAGCGTACAGGAGTATCTGTGCATTTCGTATGCTCAGAGAGAGTTGTCCACTTTCTGTTATTACAAGATATATTAGGATATACAGGATATTACAGGGTAGGATAATTAAATTTAATAAAATGTTGATAACAACAATGCAAAACAAGCGATTGTTCGGTAAGCGTGGTAATAAAAAGAACCGATTAATAATCGATCGGTCGGTTAGCGTTGTCGATACAAAAGCCGATTAATAGGCGATCGGTCAATAAAGTGTTAACAAAACGATTCATTAAAATCCAATCGAAGTAATTGCTTCTTTAAACGTATAATAATGAAATTATCAAAATGATGATAATAATGATGATGATGACAATAATAATAATAATAATAATAATAATAACTTATATCGATAATGATAATTATTAATAATAATAATAATTAGAACCTGTTTGCCTGGAACTTGCCACTTTCGACATAATTAAAAAAATTTCATGG
>NW_014569588.1:104491-112255 GCF_001313835.1 Polistes canadensis
ATAATAATAATAATATTAATCATAATAATAATACAATGAGCTTAACATAAATTATGTAACGCTTGCTAAGGGATAATGAAACAAACTAGCACTAAATGATTTATTTTATGAAAGTTGATAATGGAGGAGAGTATTTCCAGGTAACCGAGTTTCCTTTTTTTCGATTCGATAATCGATTCCTTTACTCGAGGATACTCGCTCGAAATTTATACTTATTAATATACATATATACGTGTAACTATATATATCTATATATATATATATATTTCTATATATAATTATATATCTATATGTATATATAACAGGATTCGAAATAATTATCGAAACGAACGAACTATAACATTCTGTTTATACAAAACTGTTAACTATCAATAATATAAACATAGCAACGAAATAACATCCTAACGCATACGTACACAATATCAAAGAAAAGATCTTTTTTTTTTTTCTTTTTTTTTCTTTTTTCTTCTTTTTCACGATACTTTAAAGCTCTTTACAAACAACTCCTCGCGCATGATTGTCGCGAATGTCAATTTGAGAGATGAGAAATTAGGATCGTCGCACCGCGAACGAATTCTTCCCTGCCYCCCCCCCCCCCCTTCTTTTCTTTCCTACGTTAGATGTTTAGAAGAAAATGAGAAGAAAAAACAAGATAATAATAATAATAATTATTATAATAATAATAAATATCTTCGACAGACGAGAATACATATTTTTTCGCACTTTGTTTTTTGTTTTGTTTTTTTTGTTTTTTTTTGTTTTTGCGTTCACGTCACAATTAAATTATCTTATTCCTAAATACATAATAATGAATTACGATTTTGAAAATAAATGTCTTTCCACTCGTCGTTCCCCGTTCGTTTTTATTTTACCTAACCAATCGTTTAATCGTCGATATTATTCCCTAATTTCTCGGAATAAACGATAAGAATCCTTAAGACGAGAAAAATTCTGTTAGTTTGTTCGTTGAGAATATTAATGTTTTAACGAAGATAATAAATTGTCGTAGAATAAAAGAAAAATAAGAATAGGAATAAGAAGAAGAAGAAATATTTGTTGTCCTTGTTTTTTTCATTCTCGTTAGATTTCTCTCTCTCTCTCTCTCTCTCTCTCTCTCTCTCTCTCTCTTTCTTTCTCTCTCTTTCTCTCTCTCTCTCTCTTTCTCTCTCTCTCTTTTTTTCTCAAACTGTGTAGACTGGTTCAGGATGATGCGAAGAAGGTACGCAGTAACCGCTATAAGTTTTGATCTCCAATATGCCAGAATAAGATCTTGCCGGCAATGATCCAGGATCCGTGTGACGTCTTGGACAACGATGTCCCCTGGGACATTGGCAAAGAGGCGAGGCATTAACTTCTTCCAACTGCGAACTCCTTCTTTTACGAACGGTGAACAACCTACAGGGTTCCTTGTGCTGACAACGTAGCCTCTGTAACGAGACAAAAATGTCTGATTCATTTATTTTTCTTTTATAATATTACGTTTCTACTTCTATTTGATATCTTTCCTTTTTCAATTTTTTAATTAACACTCTGTATATTATAGAACGAATCGTGTACTCGTTTATATTTGTTCTTGGTTAATTAATTTTGTTTTTGGTAATCGATTGATTAATTAATTAATTTTCTGTATGTTATAATATGTAGAGGGTTTATCATTTTGTTTTTCGTAATTAATTGATTGATTAATTAACCCTCTGCATATTATAATATATAAATTTATGAAACGAATCATGTACTCATATATTATATCTGTCCTTGCGTACCATCATTTTTATTTTTGATTACTAAATTCATTATATACGTGAACGGATAAGTATAATATATTATAATCGAGATAATCAATGAAATTTCTTATCGTTATTATTAAAAATGATCATTAGTTTTAATTAATATAATGTTAATAATCAAATATATGGTAATAAGTAAAATTTAATTAATACACAAATACAGATAAATATAATATAAAATACTATTTGTTATCTATTAATATATATATAGTATAGAAATTTGATATTAAATGAAATATAAGTTGGAATCAATTTGTAGGACCGTAGGAAGAAAAGGAGAAGAGAGAGGGGGGCGAACAATTGATCAGTAAGATATTAAAATAATAATTAAAAAAATATGAATTTGTATACATGAAGAATATGACTTACGCTTTGTGGCGAACAGGCAAAAGCATATATGAATCCGGAATTCCCCTCGGGAGAGATATGGGGTTGTCTTCGGACGAGATAGGGTACACTACCGGGACGACATCGGCAATGTACACGTTGCACCGTTGCATTAGCTGGTCCTCCTCCGGGTGCTAACGTCCACGTGACATCCCTGAAACATTTATTATCCTAAAATTATTTTCAATAAAACAAAAATGTTATGAGGTTACGTCATTATTGAAAATATCAAATAACCCTCCTATCACGTGGTAGTATCCTATAACACGACTTATATAATTGTGGGAGGGGGAACCCTAACACGATAAGAAAATTCTGACAAACCTTTGTACAACACTTGATAAACATGAATTTTTGCACATAACATATATTTAAAAATTAAATTAATTGAAAATAATTAACGCGAAGGAGTAATGAACTATGGGGGGGGGGTCTCGTATATAACACGGTTTCACCCAATACAGTATTTTTTAAGAACTTATTTATCTCGTTACATGTACTATCAAAATCAACACGCCACTTAACACGTAATCGTATACAAAACATTAGCTAACACCCACTGTACCTAATGGTATAGGTATTTTTGTGTTTGTTTATTTGCTTCATAATATTTTTTTTTTAATAAAATACGAAAAACGAGATATATACTCGTCATACGTTCGCAGCAATTTCTTGTTGAAAGATTGATAAAATAAAGTACGACCACCATTATTACTCACTTGAAATATCGACAAATGGGAAGCCGTTTAACGGGTTCGCATAATTTATATTGTCGAGTTTTATCGACTATCGTGTGTCCATCATCCGCGTGAAGGCTACTAGGACAAGCACGGCCACCTGGACAACGACATTGTCTCTCGACCCATGGTGCACCATAAAGATCCACTTTACTGCATACTTCGCTACGATCCGAACACTCTGGCAATTCTTCTTCGCTATCCTAGAAAAAAAATTAAAAACATAATAATCCTATCACATTATAATAATAATAATAACAATAATAATAATAATAATAATAATAATAATAATAATCGATTAGAGCGCTAAAGATAAAGGATAAACAAAAAATCAATTAAAATGTTGTTAATCGGATAGAATGATTGATTATCCATCATTACGTAAAAGTTAAACAGGATTCGCGACTGATCAACAGACATATCCTGTGCCTACGCCTGTTTATTCGAAAGTATCACATCAGATATATATTATCGAAAATATCAACTCTAATGTTAATTCGCGTGGAAAAAGGGATTAGACGTTTCCGTCACGTGCAAACCAAGTTTCTTTAGATTAGTTAAGAAACTATATCACGTGCCAACTAACAACAATTCGCCTGTTGCAAGACCAGATCTCCCTACCCCTTCCCTTACCCCTCTCATACATCAGACACGCATGCTTTACGATTTTTAAACGAGTAATACACATATACATAATCCATATTTGTATATATACATAAATATATATACACACCCCCTCATACTTTTGTCTATAACAAATTCGCTATCTTTTATTGAAAACTAAAAAGAAGGAAAAGAAATCAAAGATCGTCTTGGAGTTTGGGGTGGTGGTAGGGATAAGAAGAAGAAAAAAACGGTATTGGGGATTTGTTCGAAAAGAAACTGCGTTGATCTTCGTCACGCCACGAAGCCATATCATTCAGGGTCGACCGGCTCCCATTTCTGGATCGTTCGTGCCTGTTAGAAACGAAACGTGCCTCTCCTTGCCCCAGCTCTCTCTCTAAGAACGTGTTTTCGCGGCAACGGACTTCCGGTCGCCTTTGAGACGACAAGCTTTCGATAAGTTTACCTCGTACCTAAATAAATAACCCCCATCGTATATTATACGTGTATATATATATATATATCTTTTAACGTAGACATACGAACGATATTTTTTATTTAACGAATATATATATAATACAAAAATAAATAAATTGAAAAAAAAAAAGAAGAAAGAAATAAAAAAAGAAACACTGAGGCATCCCTTAAAAAAAAAAGAAAAAAATATCGTATCCACGAGAAGAGAATGCTACTTTTGGTTGTCGTCGGATTATTATTATTATTTTATCGCACGCGTTCGACAAAATATAAGTATTAATTTATAATAATATTATTTAAAAAAACAACAAATTTTAGATAAAAAGTTTGAACGAAATTATGCTTCTTCCCCCACCCCTTCCTCTCTTTCTCTCTCTCTCTCTCTCTTTCTCTTCTTTCCCCTAACCATTTACTCCACCCCCACCCCTTTTACGAAGGATGTTAATTCGAACCAATTAACGTCGAATTGTTCGTATAAATCCCCCTCCTCCTCCTCCTCCCCCTTTTACGTCTTTTCAAAAGAGACGCTGATATAAGGAGGGTGGGAGATGGGGGAGGGGGAAGAAGAAAGCAAATAATAATAAACGAAATGGTGGTGCAAAGATTGGTGTTGTTATCGCGTTGGCACGACGAGGACGTCCCTGATTTCCGAGGAGCAGCAGCGACGCAATGTCAATGACCAATCGTGACCGAGTAAAAGCCGACGAGATCGGATTAACGAGAGAAAGAGAGAGAGAGAGAGAGAGGAAGAGAGAGAATGAGAGACGGGGAAGAAGAGAGAAGATTCTCTTCTCTCTGCGCCATGCTCGAACGTCGTACGTACGTTTGTACGTACGTAGAGCTGGACAGGACGTACGTGATTGCCTCATTGACCGGATTGACAACCTCCGAATGAGAGAAGCGGTTACAAGAGAAGAGGACGAATAGCTCTTTGCGCTTTCTCGGTGGTGGGGGAAGTAGCGAGTGGTGGGGGTACGCCGTCGTCTCCGACATCTTTTTTCTTTTCTTTTCTTTTCGTTTCTTTTCTTTTCTTTTCTTTTCTTTTTTGTTTTGTTTTGTTTTTTAACAACGATTTTTGATGTTCATCATAAATGTGTTTTTTAACACTTAAAAAATCTCTTTAACAAATTATTATATATTTGATTATATATTGTTTTTTTTGGGAAGAGGTAGAGGGAATGAAAAATTCAGATATTTGTTTACCTAAAAATTGATATATATTGTAAAGATATTATTGTTTCTTTTCATCTTGTTAAAATAAGTTCAATTAATTACGTAGAAGTAAAAAATATTTTTCACAACTAGTTACCTTTGCACAAAAGTGTTACGAATACAACGAAATATACGAAAAGAGAAGAGAGATTGAAAAAAAAATACAACAAACAAAGTAAAAAACGAGCAAATCTCGTTGTCATTTTTCTTTTTTCACGTTTCACCAATGAATCGCGAGAAATCTCATGAAAAAAAAAAGAAAAAGAAGAAGTAGAACGGTCGTTAGCGAAGTGTTAAAAGTTGTCAAGAAAATTTAACGTTCGTTGAGAAACTAGGGGAATACGCGGGGCAGGCGGGGGAGGGAAAGGGGCTAGGAAAGGAAACCAAAAAAAAAATGATCTGACATTTGACTTCCCGTCGTGGAGAAGTGTGGATTTGTCGGATCCTCGGTTTACGGAGACGATTTGGCGCAGTCGTTTTCGATTAGTGTCGCCAGGTAGAAATAAGAAGAAGAAGAGGAAAAAGAAGAAGAAGAAGAAGAAGACGACGACGACAGATCGCGGAAGGATCTGTTGGATCGGTAAGGATGTTTTGATCCGTAATACCGGGATCGGTACGGTGGTGGTCACCATTGTAAGGTTCGGAGTGAGGTCTTCCGGCTCATTCATCGAACGACTTCCGCCATTTCTCGAGGAAACCTATTCAGCCATTATTTCACTACCGCCGAGAGAGACTAATTCGGCGCGTCGTGAACCCTTTTGTGTGTCTCACCACTCGTCCTACTCTTCGTATAAACCCTCCCCCCACCCCCACTCCTTCTTCTTCCTCCTCTTCCTCGTCGTCATCTTATTCGCTTAGCAGTCCAGGTATATATCTTAACCAAAGATTCTTTACGATTAATCTTGACTTTTTCATTTTTTTCTTTTTTTTTTTCTATTTAATTTTTATTATTAATCCTTAAAACGATGTGTCCCAATCAATCGATAATCCTCTCTCCCCTCCCCGGTTACACGAAACGAGAGATAAATTTAAAAAAAAAAATGACGATAATAGACGATTCATGTTAGAATAAAACTACCTCAATAGTTGCGTATAAAAATGTTGCGAACCGAAAAAAAAAAAGAAGGATCAATTTCTTTAACGCCTAATCCTTAAAATAAAATAAAAAAAAAGACGACATACCTTTTTAAACGAGTGCCAATAATCGAAGATGATTTAACAAATCGTTTTACATTAACCACCACTACCACCACCTCCTCCCCCCCTACCACCAACCGTTCACCCGCCTCCCAGAACCCTGTGATCGAGTTGCACGAAAAGGTGCGTGCGTGCACATGCGTGAGCCACGGCAGTTAGGCCACCGCCGAGTTGTGTTACTGATAGAAAGAGAGAGAGAGAGAGAGAGAGAGAGAGAGAGAGAGAGAGAGAGAGAGAGAAGATAAAGTTAGTAGTAGTAGTAGTAGTAGTAGTAGTAGAGTAGTAGTAGTAGTAGTAGTAGTAGTAGTAGTTGGCTTTCGAGTCTGTTCGAGGAAACGCTCTTCCGCCGTTTTACCACCGAGCATTCGACTTTTTACCACGTCCGTCTACTATCTTTCCTTCGATGGTTTTTTCTTTTTTCTTTTTTTCTTTTTTTATCTCTTGGCCGCTCCCTCGTCTCTATCCTGCCAACAACAACACCATCACCATACCACTAACAACACCATAACCCACCATCGTTTCTACCACCACCCACCCTACTACTGGTATTCTTCTTATTTTTTTTTCTTCTTTTTCTTCTCCTCCCTTCCGTGTCATCAAATTGCACCTTTTTCTTTTTTTTCTCTGTACAATTCTTGATTTTTTTTTCTTCTTCTTATTCTTCTCATTATTATTATTTATTTATTTTTTTTTCTCCCCCGCCAAAGAAAATATTCTATCATTTGTTGTAAGGATTAGGAAATTGAAGGAAAGAAAAGAAAAGGAAAAGAAAGAAAAAAAAATAAATAAATGGAACGATATTCTTAGTAAATTCGAAATAGGTGGATTAGTATTTGTACTATAATATAACGGAAACTTTCCGACCGGAAGTCGAGTTCGATCGAACGGAGAAGAAAAGTGGGTTAGAGGTAACCGACGACGACGACAACGAAGAAAAAGAAGAAGAAAAAGAAAAAGAAAAAAACAAAAAGAAAAAGGAAAGATCGAATGAACGAAATACGGTGGAACCTTTAGTTATCCGACGATCTAATATTCGAACACTATTGATACATTCTACTATATTCTGTTTATATTATCTATTATTAAAACAAATAATCGAAACGATTTAGTATATCCTTTGTACCATATTTTATTTATATATCTTTTTTTTTATTATATATTAATAATATTAATATTATTTATTTAGTATTTCTCTCGTCCAAAAATTACAATTTTTAATGATAAAATTTAACAGGGAACTTGGACATGAAAGAAGTAGAACTTWGTTTGATTTAGTTGGACGTTTCGTCCCTTTATTGGGACTTCTTCAGCAACTAGAAATTTTATTTTATTATTATTTCTTATATTACGACATACATGAGGCT
>NW_014569588.1:112985-114030 GCF_001313835.1 Polistes canadensis
TTTTTAATAAATCCTTAGTAATAATTATTTACAATATTAATTATCCACTTAAATTATATATATATATATATATTTAAACAACACCAGCACACTATTGCCTATTGCTAAGAATATTGTTCCTTTTATATATTTTTTTTTTCTTTTTACTTGATATCCGAATATAACTAATTAAATTAAAAAATATAATTCACGAAAATCATTAACGCATTTTATTATACCAAAATTCCATCATCCTAATGTATTCACTTATAACGTGTCTTCCAATTAATTCAAAAATACTACAATAAATTTTACCATAAATTATTTATCCATCAATCCTATATATCACACAATCACATCTCATTGGTAAAAAAAAAAACTAACATAATGTTAACAGCGTAACAGCTTCTTCTTCTCATTTCTATTTTTCTTTTTCCTATTTTAAAGAAGAGACTCTTCTTCCTTCCCCATTTGCTAACTCTCACCCTCCCATCCCCCTCACCCAGATCGTTCTCCTCCTTATTCTTTTTTTTCTTCAGGAAATGAAAAACATGCGTTTCTTCTGGAAGGGTAGGGTAGGGTAGGGTGTAGGGGGATGTAAAAAGGGAGGGGGGATGTGTTACGGCAGGAGGAGGAGGAGGAAAAGAAGGAGGAGGGGAGGAGTAGAAATATACAGGAGGAGGCATCGAAACGGTGGCGGTAAACTAAAATGGGATAATAGAAGGACCGGAAGAAGCTCGCGAACCCACCCGGAAGTTCTCACGCGTCTCTCGCTTCTCTCACGACCGCAATGAACATGACACCTGGCACTCGGCTACGCATACACCACCACGGATGACCGAGAACGACGGAGAGAGAGGGTACGAATCCTCTTTGAGTTCTCTCTCTTTCTCTTTCGTATGATCCAAAGGAAAGACAAAAATTTGAGAGAAAGGGAGAGAGAGAGAGTAGGAAGATCTATTTTTTCTTCTTCTTCATCTTCATCTTCATCTTCATCTTATTTTATTGCTACTTCTTCTTTATCTTATTTTACTGCTACTTCTTCTTCATCTTCATCTTCATCTTA
>NW_014569588.1:114220-124220 GCF_001313835.1 Polistes canadensis
TCTTTATCTTATTTTACTGCTACTTCTTCTTCATCTTCATCTTCATCTTAATTTATTGCTACTTCTTCTTTTTCTTCTTCTTTATCTTATTTTACTGCTACTACTTCTTCTTCATCTTCTTTCATTGCTTCTTCTTCTTCTTCTTCATCTTCATCTTTATCTTCATCTTATTTTTATTGCTTCTTCATCTTAATCTTCATCTTCATCTTCATCTTCACCTTATTCATTCATTCATATAATTTTCTTCCACGTTTGTTGATTTATATTTAAATTTATATTTATCTCTTTCTTTCATTCATTCTTTCCCTTTCCCTTTCTTTCTTGAAAAAAAAAAATAAATAAATAGAAATCAAATTGTTATTCCCTTTTTTTTGGTATTCTTCATTTTTTATTTTTTTTCATTCCTTCTAAACATTATTTATATTGATACTATTATTCTATACGTTTCACGTGTTCTTTTATTATTCATTTATTATGTAAATAAAAAAAGAAAAACAACGAAGATACAGATTTTGGTGGTAGTTTTATATTTATTTTTTTTTTTATAAAAGGGAAGAAAAATATGTAAGATTTTAATATTTTCCTTTTGGTAGGATATTCTTCGAATGAATGAATGAATGAATAAAAAGAAGCTTGAAATTCTGCTAACAGAGTACGCGTTATTCTATTGCTTTGAAAGTTGTCGAGGTGATGATGGTTGATGGTAGTGGTAGGGATGAAGGAAAAAATAAAAAAAAGGGAAAATGGTTTAATTGACGCGATGAAACGTTACGGGACGGGGGAATAGTGTGCGAACGTGACTCTGCTAACGGAAAGTCTCGTTATGTCTACTACTAGCTTGCAACAACAACAACAACAATCAACAATACATAACGTAGTAGTAATAATAATAATAGTAGTAGTAATAGTAATAGTAGTAGTAATAGTAGTAGTAGTAGTAGTAGTAGTCAACAATATATCCAAGGAACAGACAACCGGGTCATTTTCACCACTCGTTTTAAGCGTAGTATTTAATTCGTTCTACGCACCATCACTGTTAAGTAACTATAATTCCCGGTTATCTCTCTTACAATGAGAGAAAAACAAAAAGAAAGAAAGAAAGAAAGAGGAAGAAGGGGATGGTGGTGGGTGGATGAATGGTAGGGGAGGAGTGGGGAGAGGAAAAACGAGTACCTAAATGACATCTCGGGTGCTAGAAATTGCAGTAAATTGGTATGTGACTACTAATGTTCCTTTCTCTCTTGTAATCGTCAAGATGAATACTACTAACTAAACATCTCATAAAGTGAATGCAATTGAACCGAAAAAAAAGAAAAAGAAAAAAAAAAGGAAAAAAAGAGACCTATTTAACTAATACATTTACGTAACGTTAACACAGCGATAATTAAGACGGTGGACAGTGAAGTGGAACGAAAAATAAATTAGAAAAAAAAAACCGTTAAGAATTTGTACGATTTATTTACTATCGTAAAAACGTTATTATTCACATATAACAATATGATTCGAATCAATTTATTTTTATTTATTATAACAATTTATATTTCTCATTAAATCAATATATGCTTGAAAAAATTCATATTTAGTACGTAGACCAATAAACTTCTACTCTTACAATTTAAGAATCAAATTTTGTTAAATAGTAATATGATTATTCCATTTTTTACACTTATCATTGTAACATTCTTTTGAACTTAACAACTCATCGTATCAATGTATATCACGTCAACAATAAGAACAACAAATAATTACTTACAATTCTCGCTGAAAATTGATTGTATTTTCTTCTAAAGAAAAAAAAAAGGGAAAAAAAAGAAATCCAAAAGGAACAACGTGTTAGGAAGCAAAAGGAAATGAAAAAAAAAAAGTTACTCACTCATTCGGATAAAGAGAAAAGCTGAACGAATGATGGTGTATCATCGTCATCGAGTCAATCGACAATACCCATTGTCCCGTCCACTACTTGTTAAAGACAACCCGTACTACCTCGTAAGTTAATCATTTATACTAGCTCGGTGATTACTCAAGCTTGCATATATTTCTCTCTCTCTCTTTCTCTCTTTTAAATGCAACTTATCAAGAGACAAGACAAGACAAAACAACACACTGAACGTTAAAGGGGTAGGAATAGGGGTAAGGGTAAGGGTAAGAGTAAAAGGTAGGGGTACGATCGTTTCGAAGAGAAAACTTGCCAACTTCGTCCCTATATGTTCTTCTTTCTTTTCTCTCTCTTTCTCTCTCACTCACTCTTTATTTTCTCGAGGTTATCAAGTAAGAAAAATAAAGACAGAAGACATTTCTCCTCCTCGTTGTCGTCGTCGTCGTCGTAGTCGAAGAAAAACACGTCACCGAGATCGACAGCAAAGGTGACATTCCTTCAGAAGCTGTTTGAAAATAACAAGAAACTATCTCTCTTTCTCTCTGTCTCTCTTTCTTTCTATACTCGTACAAGTTCGTTATGAATGGAACAGGTACTTCTGAACGAATATACTTTTCTCTATCCTTTATCTCTCTCACTCACTCACTCACTCACTCGCTCACTCACTCTATTTTCATCTTTTCTTTCTTTTTCTTATTACTTACAAATATACACTCATACATACATACATTTATATATACATAAATACATACGTACGTATATACACACATGCACTCATATATACATACATACATACATTCATCATACATATATACATACATGCATACATACACTCATCATACGTATATACATACATACGTACATATATGCGTACATGCATGTATAGAAAGAAGGAAGGGGAGGGGTTGGATTTCTTTCACTTAAGACTCATTAATTCTTTAGTTTAATCGAACGAACGTGCGCGTTAAAGAGTAGTAGACTCGCGCAAATAGCGTAGGTGCAATGAGATATATAGAAAAATAAAATGAGATAATATAAACGGAGAAGAAAATTTAATGGAAGGAGAGGAGCTCCGCGTAATACCCCCAGGTGTGTAACTTTGCGTAAAGTTAGCGAAATAGTCAGAAACAACAACGAAGAAGAAGAAGAAGAAGAAAAAGAAGAGAACAACGATAACGACGAGGAGGAGAAGGAGGAGGAGGAGGACAAGGACAAGGAAGACGAGGATGAGGATGAGGATGAGGACGAGGACGAGGACGAGGCAACAGGTTCGAACGTCGCCGAGTGGGCGCCACTCTTTGCTCGCGGCTAACTTTTTACCCCCTTTTCTTCTCCTCCTCCGCACACCACCGCGACAATCTTCTCTCCCCCCTACCCTTTTCTTCCCCTTTGCTCCCTCTTCGCAACCGTAAAGCGGGTAATTTAGCCTCGTATCCCCCGGAATGTCACATCGTGGCTCGAGTTATCGAGGCCTCGAGAAAGTTCGTCGTTTTTTAACAAAAAGAGTAAAGAGAGGGAGGGAGAGAGAGAGAGAGAGAGAGAGAGAGAGAGAGAGAGAGATGTCGTTTGTCATTAGAGTGTTGTTGTTCAACCCATTGAAAAGAAAATCGTGTCCTTTTGCGAAACTATTTTGTTATCTTTTTGTTTCTGATTTTCTTTTTTTGCAGCTTTCTCTTTTCTCTTATCGTTCTCAACAAATATCTCAATCCAAATATTTTTTTCTTTTTTAAATTCTTTGGGAAAGATTTGTCTCAATCATTTGTACACTTTTGGTACACTTTTATTAATTGTAATCTTCATTTATTCCGTATTATTTAAAATAAGTTGATCAATTAAATTAATTTATGCTTGTCGTATCGTAAATTACACAAACATTATTTACTTTATTTATTTTATTGGTTTTTTTTTTATATATATATTTATTAGTATTAATTACATTTCTGGAATATTCATTAGTACATTCCAGTACAATTCTCTTTATCACGAACGCATTTTTTTTCTTTTTTTTTTTTCTTTTTTTTTTCTTTTTTGGAATGTATTATTCTAACGATTTTCTCAATTAAATTTGTAATTACCAATTCTAGAAAGGATATTCAATTGGTCATTAAGTATTTATGTATTTTAGTTGGAATTTACCGTTGGATTTGTGTGTTTAGGGTAAGAAAATGATATTATTCTCCTCTCGTTTATGGTATTTCATTCACGTTTCGTTTACGTTAGATCGTGATCGTAAAATCAATCGAATCGTAGAAACAACAACAACGGTCAGGCTGGGGTGATTACTTATTGTTCGCGTGTGTTCTAATTGTTAAATAGGTCTTCTTAGTATTTAGTAATAGATAATAGTAGCAAGAAATTACATAGAAATAAAAGGATTATTAAGACGTGAATTATTATTATTATTATAGATTAGTCTTTCTTTCGTTTCATATCTTTCATCAGTTTTTCCTGAGAATCAACGAGTATGCTCATTCTCGCGTTACTTCATCGCGTATACTAACATTTATATATACATACATATATGTATGTGAAAAGTATACATGCATCAACTAGTTGCGAATCTCAATAGATTGTAAGTATCGCATAACGTAAGTTGTAAGAACGTGATATCTTACAAAATAAATCATAGCTTGCTTCATCGATCTTTTACGCATAGAGAATTCACAAGAACGGCAGAATTTATTTCATTACTACTGTGTGTCTTATTACTAACTTTTACAAGGAAGATTATGTATTTTTTGTTTGTTTCTTTCTTTCTTTTTTCGTAACGAAGGTTAACCTGAATATTCGCGTTAATTGAAGCCTTACGAGAGAAAGAAAGAAAGAGAAAAAAAACGATAAATTGTTTCAACAGAACAATACAACCTTGATCTCAGTTATTGCGAGACAATTGTTGAAAATAATGAACGAATAGAGCAAAATATTATTTTTTAACTCTTGAATAAACTAACACACTCCCCTGTGTCCCTCCCCCACCTACCGTCAATCGATTTATATTCATATATTCAATATTATTATTCGAAATAAATTGTTTTATTGATCAAACGAGAGTAATATCATATAAAAAGTGTTTGTATGAATGAAACAAATAGAAAAGAAATATAATAATTTAATTGAAATGAATAAGAAAATAAATTAATTCAAATGATGAATAATCGTGTTTTAAAATTATGAATTAATTTTATTCTAATACATCTCTGACACACAATTCAAATGATTTTCTAATAGATATAATATAACTTACCCCAATTTGATATAATACCCTAGGTTCCTGATGAGGTAAACGATGTTTCTTATTGCCAATAAGGTCGATCTCGATAGCTGCGTCCTGAAATTCTTGCAATTCGGCTAGGTATCTGTTTTCGTCTAAGGACAGGTACTCGTTGAGGAACTCTTCCCCAGCTTCGTCGAGGCCAACACCCAATAAGCTACCTTGGCTCTTACGAACGATCCCGGCGATCGCCACGAGATACAACAAGAGAGTCTCCATCCTCCGCAAATCCAACTTCCACCACCTCCACCTCCACCACAACCACCTCCTCCTCCTCCACCACCTCCACACCTCCTTCACTAACTTCTTTTATCCTTTTCTCGTGTGTCGGTTAACGACGAGTTTTGCCTTCTTTTTCTCTCTCTATCTTTATCTTTCTCTTTCTCTCCTTCTTCTTCTTCCTTCTCCTCCACCTCCACCTCCTCCTCCTCCCCCCACCACCCCGGGGTCGACTCTACGTGCGGTTTACACTTTGCACGTACATACTCTAAGTTAACATAGACGAGACATGCAACGAATGGCTGACCCACTGCGACCTTTTTCCTTTTCCTTTTCCTTTTTTTTCTTTTCCTTGATTGATTGATTTATTTATTTATTTAATTAATTAATTAATTTTTTTTTCTATTCCTTCTTCCTTCTTTGTTTTTTATTTTTATTCTTTTGTATTTACTTACATTCCAATATTAACGTATAAGATTCGAAGCAGATTCAAATTCTTATTATTATTCTTCTTATTCTTGTATTTGAGAATTATTACTTGATAAGATTAAGAAGAAAAAAAGAAAACAATGAAATTGTTCGTGTTGTCCTTTCGCTGCACTCTATCATCAAACGTTTATATATATATATATATATATATAGATATAACTATTATTATTATTATTAATATTACTTATAATTGAATCTTCTCTCTCCAAGACACCCTTCAAAGTCTAATATTATTCTTCGAGAGTGGGGGGGTAAAAATAAAAAAAGGAAAGAAAGCAAACCACTACCATTAACTCCACCTTCTTCTTCTTCTTCTTCTTCTTCTTCTTCTTCTTACACTTTCTCTTATACGTTATAGGTCATTTGATCGAACTACTATTACTACTAGCATGATCTCGTGAAAAGTAAAAAATAACTTACGTACGAACGTACCAACGAATGAACGAACGAACGAACGTAAATGATAGTAACAAAATAAAATAGCGATAAATTTCAAGATTTCAAATTGTTAACGAACAACAACAACAACAACAACAACAATAATAACAACAACAATAATAATAATAAATCGCACGAGTAAAAAAAAACTCGATGATAAAATAGAAATATATATTATATAGTTTCTTCTTTCTGATCTCGCAATTCGATTAAACCGAGGCACCACCTCCTCTCTCTCTCTCTCGCTCTCTCTCTTTCTCAGGACTCGAGAAAATACTATTACGAGTGAGTTTCGACGAGAAGGAGTAGAAAATCCCGCTGACGGGCTACACGAAGGTATGTCGTGAGCTGAACTGGACTCTTAAGCTAGAGGCAAAGCATGAATGGGTGCCCCCACCTATTCCTCTCCTCTCTTCTCTCTCTCTCTTTCTCCATCGAACTTGTGCCACCCTTCTTTCTCCTCTCCTCCCCTCTCCACACCTCTATGAACACCTTCCCCCCTCTCTCTCTCCGTTCGTTCAACGTCATTCAAGAAAGAGAGAGGGGAACTTTGCCGTTTTCTCTCCCCACCCCATACCCAACACCCTCCCCTCCTCTCCACCCTTCTTCCTCTCTCATTCTCTTTTTTCTTCTTCTTTTTCTTCTTGTTCTTCACCTTCGAGAGAGGAGAGGGACTGACTCTCCGATGCTTTCTCGGAAGCATCCTTATTTGTTTATCCATTAGGAGAGCGCGTACTCACGGATCGGTTGTAAAATTATGCGAACCGTCGCATTGGTAGGTACGCGTGTTCTCTCTTTGAACACGCGTTTAACTTTACGCACACGTTTCTCTCACTCTCTGTGTCTATGTATGAGTGTAATATGTGTATGTGAATACGACGAGAGAGTAAGAGAGAGTTAGAGGTGTGCACCCAGTGTTGTTTGTTTCAATGGTGGGGAAAAACCTTCTATCGGCTTCTCTTCTTCCGTGCTCGCGGCGTTTTTCTTCCTTTTTCAATACTTCTCTTATTTTTATTCTTATTCTTGACTATGAAAGAAAAGAGAAAGAGAAAGAGAGAGAGAGAGAGAGAGAGAGAGAACCGTTTGGTGGTATACTAGAAGGAATATATATATACCTTCTACTCGTTGCAGGTTTACCGAGCACAGGTTGGCTCAAGTGAATGCGTGGCCCACATGTTGTCGCGTGTATACGTATTCGTGGGATACATTCTTTTCTCTCTCTCTATCTCTCTCTTTCACTCTTTTTCTTTTTCTCTCTTTCTATCTCTATCTCTATCTCTCTCTCTCTCTCTCGTTCTTTCTGTTTCCGTACTCGGAAACTCCCTCGTCACCACCCCTCCTCTCACGGAGTGTCGTTAAAGGCCCACTTCATGTAGGTCGTTTCTCTCCTTCTGGGATCCACCAGGTGCAACGGGAGTGGCACGTAGGATTACGGACGTCCTTCGGAAACACGCATATCGAGTTCCATACGAGAAACAGAGAAAGAGAAAAGGAGAGAGAAGGAAACCTTGCTTACTTGCTTGCTTGCTTGCTTGCTTGCTTGCTTGCTTCCAAAACATTTTATTCTCATCTAAAGACTTTTTCTTATTCTTTTTTTTTTTTTATTTTTTTTTTTCGTTTTGTTTTTCCTATTTCGAGAAAATATTATAAGACTATTCGATGATAAACGTCACAATAGATTTTTTATCCAGTAAAAATATGACTAATAATAATGTTAGTATGAAACAAATTTTACGTTGTGTTTCGAATAGTGCAAATGTTTTTATTTTCAAATCAATCAAATTAACCACCTTATAACGCGCTAGAGTGAGATACATATTATATTCATTTTCGAAAATTTACGAATTTATGTCAATCTAATAATTAGAAAAAAAAAAAAAAAAAAATACAAACAATTCGTGTTCGATAAATATCATCACGTAAAACGACAGGTATCGTCACGTGTTATCAAATCGGCGTACAATTATTATCGAGATGATGATAACTTGATAATAAATAATAAATTGAATAAGGAAGTAGGAAGTAGGGGGGGGGGGGAAGAACTAGGCCCCGAATAGTTTCGAAAATTCCAATCAAGATGTTGTTGAATGATGGTTTATCGTAGATTCCGTGTTATATTTCGTAAGTTTACGAGAAAGAGATAGAAAGAGAAAGAATTTACACCCATCCACCCACACACACACACACATATATGCACATACAGATAAATAAATACGTAAAATGGTATGTAACGTGGATCAAAAGGTATAAACATCGTATACTTGAACATACTTGCGCAAGTACTCTCCGAGCTTTACATAGTAGTAGGTTGTGTGTAGTAATGCTTCATGCCATTCCTTTAATTCCCTCCCCCTCTCCCTCCCCCCTAACCCCGGTCACCCCGTGTATAAGGAGACTCGATATGTCATCTCTCTCTCTCTCTTTATTTCTCTATCTCTCTTCAGTACCTTTCCTTTCGATGTTTTCTTTCGATGCACGAGAGCACACGCAATGGCACACATAGTTCGTTGCCCACGTATGATACGAGCAACGACGCCAGCGTCAGCGTCAGCCAGCAGGAGGGTGGGAGGGTGGAAGGGCGGGAGGGGGGCTAGGGAGGGAGGATTTTTGCGTAGGCGTATCAACGAGTCGCGTTTTCACCACTGGCTTCGAATTAATACTCGTGTATTATATATGTGTGTAATACGATGGAGAGAGAGAGAAAGAGAAAGATATTTGCTCGAAGCCATGATATCGATTCGCTCGGTACCACCATCACCACCATCGAACGAATGAACGAACAAATGCGTGGGCGGTTTCGAGACGAGAAAAGATCTTCGCACCGATTTCTCCGATGATGATTTTTTTTTTTTTTGTTTTTTCTGTTTTCTTTATACTCTATTTCTTTCTCGTTGTTGTTCGTCTCCGACCCCGAGAGCCTCTTCTTCTTTTCCCTTTTTTTTATAAATAAAATATTATAAATTTATTTATAAATTTTATTAATTTTTTTAAATTAATTTTCATAAATATCTTTTTTTTTTGGAATTTTCTGTTATATATATATATATATCGTACCTTTTGTGAGAAATTAATTATCTATAGTTACCGGTAAAAGATAGAATGAAAATTGGAAACTGTCCAAGATTCTTTACATGGTGAAGCATCAACAACATCGTATATTTGGGTTCATTAATATTTTGGGCATATACCAAGTGACCATGTGAATCTTAACATTATCCAATTTTCATCATTTTTCACGAGACAATTACTTTTTTCAATTTACTAATCGTTACTTTGCAAAGAAACAAAATAATCAGTATCAATAAGTAGGGTATGAAAAGTATTAACTAAAAGCATACTTTTTTGTTGAAATTTTATTTCCCTTCCCTCATCTTCATCCTCCTCATTCGTTATTTGTAACACGAGCAATAAACTCAGATTCGTTTAAACAAAAATTAATCGTTTAATATAAATAGAGTAAAAAGAAAAATAAGAATAAAAATAAGAATAAAAAAATAAGATTGAGAATCGAAAGGTAAAGTGAAAGAAGAAGAAGAAGAAGAAGAAGAAGAGGTGTTCGTTTGAAAGTAGTTGGGAAACACTGGTTCATTGATGGAGGCTGCGGTCCATTCACTCCTCCCCTCTCCATTTCTCAGTAAACCCCCACTCCAAAGTTAGGTTCTCGTGTTGGGCCACGGCATCGTACACTATCCTACCTTGGCTTGCCC
>NW_014569588.1:126921-140479 GCF_001313835.1 Polistes canadensis
ACCCTTTTTTACCCTTTTTCTCAAAGATCTCCTGATCCAATTGCAAAAAAATTAGCACCATTCGATTCAGCGTCGTCGAATTACCATTATATCAAATTTTAACAAGGGCGCTAAATTTTCCAAGTTCTCCTTTGTTGCCTGGACTATATGTATATTTTCAAACTTCTAATATAATCCTCGTCTCTACTTTCTCCCCTTTATCGATCATTTTTATTTTCAATTTAAATTCCATCTATATATTGTTTATGGAAACAATGTAATATCACATAACAAAATCTTCGTTACGAGTTTTAACGAATTATTGTAATTCTACGATGTAACTCGCGGTGTAATATACCTAATATAAACGGAGCCGAGAAATCATCATCGGTTATTCGCATCACAGATTATGTCGAGCGTGTTGTCGGTAGTAAAAGGAAGAGAGAGAAAGAGAGAAATAGTGGGGTACAGCAGACGGGAGAGGGGGAGAGAAAAAGAAAAGGTAGCAGGTATATACTATATATATCGAATAAATAATGTATGAGAACGTTCCTTGGTTGTTGTTTTCCAACGCGAACGTTTGCAACGATTCTACGTGCCTCGAATTATTATTTTCTATCGATCCCTCGTCGTCATCTTATTTCGTTATCGAGATGAGATGAGATGAGATGAGAAGAGAAACGAGATGAAAACGATTTTTATCTATCCATCATCATTTAACAATAAATATACACCCCCACCTATCTACCCCTATCGTACATATTACGATAAATTTGTATTTATTATTACAAACTTAAAAAATCTGTTCTCTTCTCGAGTATTAATAGAACGAATCGAATATTAATTATATAAAATAATATTAAATATAAATTAAATAAAATAATAATAATATTAAATATTAATATAATTTTATTGGCTTATTTTTTCGATTATTGAATAATATATTAAATAATAATTAAATAAAATAATAATATTATTAAATGTATATAAAATAATATTAAATGTAAATCATTTTATTAGCTTATTTTTTTCGATTATTATCATTTTGTACGATAAATTAGATATGAAAATCAAATTCTTAATACTTTATTGGAAACGTTGGAATTACAACAAGAAAAAATTGATACCGAACGTTTCGAATAATTTTTGATTTGTTTTTTTTTTTTTCTATTTCCAGGCAAATTGTACGCAGCATTTGGAAAAAGACAAGGTCGTGTTATAGCCGCTGAAAATACTTTGGGTTTCGGTGGACAATTTCGTGTTCTGGCAACGTTACCGGTTCCTGAAAGCTTTCAACTTGCGAGGGAACTAAGAACACAAACGTCCGGATTGGCGAGTCCTCAGCTCGTTTTTAGCCATTGGGAGGTAAGATGACCACCATAAACCTAGTAAAGGTAGTAATAGGTAGATCAGATCTGCCTAACCAAAGATATATACCCTTAAGAGATATATAAAACCAAAGTTCGAGATTATTTTAAAAGCTTTTCCTCGCACGTTATTTTGTTTCCTAATAAAACACTTTTATCTTTCGTCGACAGTTCCCCCCCTCTCCCCCATGTTTGCCAATAATAATTAGAAAATAAATATTCGATTGTATACGAATAATTCGTGAATAAATTTTTAAATTAGATCACACTTTTATATATATATATATATTTAAAAATCTATCAAACAATACGATTAATAATTTGATAAATATTAATCAATTGACAAAAGAACATTACGAGAAAAAAAAAGGAAAAAAAAAATATGATTTCCAGACAAATCCCCTAATAACAATATCGTTTTACATAACAGTCCTTCGAACCCTAAATCTAAAGTATCAAAAAGTCAATAGTCTCCTTTGTTTCAACCCCTTTTTATTTAACAGGTGGTATAGGTAACAAAGAACACTCGAAGAATCGTCTCATATATTCTCGAGAGACCAAATTCTCTTTATTTTTAGATATTTCTTTTCTTTTCTTTCCTTTTCTTTTCTTTTCTTTCGTTCTTTTTTCTTTTTTCAGTCGTAAAATATATTTCAAATGTAAAATGATAAATGAAATTTCTTATATAATATAGTAAGCTAGAAAATAGTAATGTATTATATAATGATCTAAAACCTCAGATATATTCAAATGTAGGGAGGAGGAAGAGGGGAGGGGTGAAAAAATAGTCCTCGTTAATCTCGTAAGAATTGCTAACAGAAGATTTTTCTGTTATTTGATAAAAATCTAAGGATAAGATGAAAAGATGATAGGACAAAAGGAAAAGGACCAAAAGGAAAAAAGGAAAAGCATTACAGGTTAGTCTGAACGAAGTCGAAAAGTAGCCAAAGACCCTTGATAATGAAAATAGGACCAGGACCAGGATGAGGATGAGGATGAGGATGAGGATGAGAGGAGGGTGTCAGGATCTTTTTTTCCATCTTACGGTTGAAATTTTTCGGTATAACTTTCAAACCCCTGGCGTGCTATTATTCCGCATACAATGAGGACGATCGACCGGTGACGGGATGACAATGAAGAAGAAAGGACTATACCTCGAAGAAGAACCACCACCACCACCAGCCCTTTACGAGGGGACATATAAAACCTTTGATAGTTGATAGGACAGAGTGGTTATGGTGGGAGGGAAGGAGGTTAGGAAAGCAAAGGGGGTGGCCCCCCTCGAAGATATCTTAGCTCGCTTATCTTCTTGAGGAAAAAAGAAAAGAAAAAATACGTCTTCTTCCTACAAAAGAAGTCAAGTCCCCTCCGCCCCGCCCAACCAACCAACAACCAACCAACCATCATAGCTATTTCGAAATTCAAACGTTTATTATCAAGCACGCTAAGTATTTTTTCTTTTTTTTTTTTTCCAAGAAGATGCTATATTATCCGTTGATCGTAGGGTAAATCTTTTGACGCCGTTTCGTGGACCCTGAAGAGAAGAAGAAGAAGAAGAAAAAGGAAACTTATCCCCTTTTCTTTTTAACTTCTCGTTACACGAAATACGATGATACATTCTTGGTTATAAATTTTATACGATTTATAGTTATTATTTTTACCTATCTTTTCTTTTTTTCTGTTTTTATTTAAACGTTCCCCTCCGTTTCGTGAACGCGCGTATTTTGCGACCATTCTTTTTCTTTTTTTTTTGGTTTCCTCCGATTAATAAAATGGGATATACACTTTTGTTTGTCACGGATAGAATATTTCGATTAGAGTTAAATGAACCAAAACAAAAAAAATGAATAAAGTTAAGTGAACCAAAAGTTCGTGAGTTTATTTTATTATAAATTGTATATATATATATATATATAATATATATAAACTGCATAACGGATTGTTTTTTGTATAATTTAAATTGGTAATATCAATTTAAAAAAAAAAACTCACAAACTTTTGGTTAATCCTAAAATGATTAAAGAAAATAAATTAACTTGACAGATAGAGAACGTTACATTTTTTCTAATAAAAATTCATTTGAATAATACGTTCGATGAAATTTTTCATATATTTACTTATTATACCATATACTAATTTATATTTCATCATTAAACTTTTCACATATCTAATAAAGGTAAAACCTTGTAAACGACAAGATTTATTCTACTATGATGATTGAAAACAAAATATGCGAATGACGTTAAACAAAAAAAGGAAAACAATTTTATTCCTTCAAATTTAATTGGATTGAAATAAGAAAAGCAAAAAAAAGAATTCTCTTCTACACTTACTAGATAGACAGATAAGATGGATGATCTTTGACACGTGGTGTCAAGAAAATAACGAACGAAAGAAGAAATAGAAATACACATAGGGGGGAGGGATGGGGTGGAAAAGGGGACAACACGCAAGTTAGTTAGTATAGTAAAAAAAAAGAGAGAGAAAAAATGGCAGGTAGGGGGCGAAGAGGGGGGAGGGGACTTAGAAAAAAAAAGGTGCGCGATTAAATCGGTGAAATTAGTACTTCCGTTCGGAAATTGAAGAAATAATGACGATAGTTAGAACCGGAAATCGTATATACAGGACGCGCGCTGCTGTTGGTGCTCCTCTCTCTCTCTTTCTCTCTTCTCTCTCTCTCTCGACCATCATCATCTTTTGCTCGACTACCGCGAAGAACCGCTGCTGGTAAACAACCGAACGATGAGGATGAGGTTGAGGAGGATGAAGAAGGGGGAGGGGGAGGATGAGGATGGTCATTTCTTTTTCTACGGACTCCCTGCTGCTGCTGTGCTGGGTAGGAGAAGGAAACTATCCCTACCATCATCTTTCTCTTCACCGAACACTTTTCTCCACTAGTCGAAACGAAACGAACGAAAGAACGAACGAACTATATATATAAGGATAAAAAAAACCATTTAAACTCGAACACTATGAATCTTAACGAGGAAAGATTGAGAACAAGAAGAAGAAAGAAAAAATCCAAAGTGAGCAAAAAGTATTTTCCATCGTTCCGTTCAATTTCCTTTTTTTAAATCATTATTCTATAGAAAATATAAAATCGGATCGAAAAATAATCCCTTTCATCCCCCGGATCCTTGCCCCCCCTGCCACGCAATTGTTACTATTTTGCATAGAATAAGAAGGATATTCTATGATATATTTCTTTTTTCAAAATTATTATTCTATAGAAAAGATGATATAAAATCGGATAAAAAAAAAGCCGCCCGTTTCTCAGCCCTCTCAGTTGTTATTATTTTGCATAGAAGAAGGATAATGCTGAAAGATTTTGCTAAAACAAGAATAGGGGGGGTGGGAAAGGGTTGTTGGGATACACGTTGTTAACTTGTAATGCGAGAAATCAATCAAAAGTATCGTTTCGCAGGAAAACGGAGATGACTATACACTGTATATATACTGTTTTATTGGGATACACTAGAAAGGGGAGAAGGAAAATAAATGATAGGATGGTTTAACAACGTCGCAGTGTTTGGTTGGTTGGTTAGTTGGTTGTAGAACATAATATTCCGAAAACCTACGAAAACAAATCTGGCTTGAAACAAAAAGTGCTATCTACCATCTGTTGTTGTTGTTGGGTGACGCGAGCATGTCGTCCGTCTTTTACCATCTTTCGTTGTTTGGTATAAAGAGGAAAACTATAGTCCTTTCTTGCGGACTCCCTCGAACTCGATTCCACGGACTATAGATTATCCTTCTCGTTTGCTTCGGTCCGCACCAGGTGTCCGCATCTTATAAATTTCAATACGAATAAAAGAGAAAGAGAGAAAAGGAGAAAAAGAGATGAAGAAGGGATGGAAGGAAGGAAAGAAGAAAGAAAGAAAGAAAGAAAGAAAAAAAGAAAGAAAGAAAGAAAGAAAGAAAGAAAGAAAGAAAGAAAGGAAAAAAGAAAAAAAAAGAAGAAAAAGAGAAACGACGAACAACGTATCCGTAAAAAGCGAAATAAGAAAAAAGAAGAGAATATATGTAAAAAGGAACTCTAAGGGTGCAAAAGGGAACAAAAAAGAAAAAAAGAGAACGAAAAATAAAATCACCTGCATGATTTTCATCCGTAGGTTTTCTTTTCTGCGAAAGAAGCAAGAAGCAAGAAGAAGAAGAAGAAAGAAAAGGAGGCAGAAAAATAACAATCGTGTCTCTTTTCTTATACAAACCTCTGACACATTGTAATATTAATAATAATAAGGGATAATGGTAATAATCAAATTTGTCTTGTGAATATATGAAGGAAGCGTTGTTGTGTTGTGAAATAATACGTCCCACGGATATATCTTTTCGTTCCTCTCGGGTCTTCCTCTTCTTCCTGGTGCGTCTTCGTATATAACCGAAGGATAGGTATACCCTGTGACGGAATTTCTTAACGTCCGGTTAACAGCTAGGATGGAACGACGACATTTTGTTTTTTTTTACCTTCTTTTCTTTCTTTCTTACCTTTTAGGGTCTTCTTCTTCTTCTTTTCCTTCTTCATCGTCTTCTTCTTGTAAAACGAGAACCGACGATGTGTTTCGAGAAATTTAATCGACCTATTCAAAATGGCCCAAATAATAAGAAATAAATCTACATGTTAATAAGTAATTGAAATTATTTCCCTCGTTATTTCTTTTTGCAAGATCTTCTTCTGTTAGTAAACTTTAACCATTAGAATTATCTACACATTAGTAATATATTTAATTGTATATTTTTAATCTAATTTTTTTTGTTATTTTTTACTTATGTTCTAGGTAATCGAACAAGATCCATATTGGGTACCATCCACGGAAGAAGAATATCTTCATTATGGCGAAAAAGCAGACAGTGAAAATCGCGCGAAAAAATACATGGACGCAGTAAGACGTCGAAAAGGTCTTCCCGTTGATTCACAATTAGTTACTCATGGAGAAAAACAACGTACTTTGTCTAAAAAGAAATAAGAAGAAAATTAAATACATTGATCCTATCCCTTCTTTATGAAATCGGACTCATGAATGGAGCCAAATGTTGTTCCTGCCCCCACCCCCTTAATACACTATAATTTTTTTAAATATTGTAATTTGTAAAAAAGAAAAAAAAAATCGGTCGCATATAATACATGATCATCGTTTTCTTCGATCATTAGTCGTAATTCATTATTTTCTAAATTTATTTAAATGATATCATGAAATTAAGGACAGTCTTAAGCGTATCTTAGTTTATTTACATTTTATTTTATATTTTCGACATTTACATAAACTTAATTATAGAAGTTTAATCAATTTTTTTTATCTAGATTTAATTAGAATTGATTTGTTTAATAATAAGAATGTATCCCATTGTGTATATATATATGTATATATATGTACATACATGTTATAATAAAAGTTCAGTGTGAACTATTCGACTAATAGCATTCATTTGTATTTAGTATTACTAGTAACTGAATATATTAGTTTAACCAATACCATATTTTTTTTAAATATACAAAAAATGAAAAACGTTTCAAGGAATCCATTTTTTTCTTCTTTCTTGAAATAAATAATTAATCATGGAATACAATTATGCGTACGAAAATTGTTCTTAAGCGAAGAAATAAATGATGTTGAACCGTCCTGGCGAACGTAATCGCTTTCCGACGTAGAAAATCACTGATCAAAGCAGAGTAAGTGATGAGCTTATAAAATTATTCATTTCCCGTCACGTCTAGTTGTCCTATTTCCGTAATCTTTTCATTTGGTGTAAGTGATAATATCATATAAGAGCATTATATTCATACAAATTTCTCTTTTAAATTTCTACTAAAAAGAAATTTCTTTCTATCATATAAGAATAAGAATAATTTATTTACAACGTCTGTTAAAAAATATCAATTATAAATTAGATATAAATTATTCGTCATCGAAAACAATTTTTTTCCCTTGGAAACCTTGCTTTAGAATTTCTTGTTGTTTTTTCTTAGCCGCCCAAGACGGATGTAAATTTTCATTTTCATTTGAATTTGCATTCATGATGACATTCTTATTATGATTTTTTGTATCTCTGAACGATGACCCATTATTGTACTTTTGCTTTTTAAATAAACTTTTATCCCTATTAAAATTATTGTCATTATATTGACTTTCTTCCTGTCTTCTCCTTCTTCCTCTTATATCTTCAGAAGAAGATTTTACATTACTAAAGAATCTATCGTTCGCGAATGATCTTTTATTACTACTATACTGTTTAGATCTCTTATTGTTATAAAAGTTATCATCCTCGTCCAACGACAAATCATTATTTTCTTTCGTTTTCGATGGTGCCAAACTAAGATACTCATTACCATCCCCGCTAATGAAAAATGGATCAACTGTCTTCTCAGATTTTAACTTATTCTTAGAAAATTTCTTATCGTTTACCTTCAATGAAACATTTTCTTCCGAATTTTCTTCCAAATTTTCTTCCGAATTTTCTTCCTGTAGAATGTCTACAAACCTTTTAACTGTTGCCTCTTTACTAATAACTTTAACTGTTTCTTTTTTCTTATCCATCTTAGATATTTCTTCCTTTATTCGTGCTTTTTTGATATTCTTGTCACCATTATTATTGTATTCTTTTATAGATTCAGTCATTTCTTTTCTATTCCTTTTCAAATGTTTCCTACTATCTATTTGTTCAATTTTTTCAGAAATCGTAGGTTCTGTTTTGATAATACTTCCTGCTTCTGAATCATGTTTCTCTTCTGAATTTTGTTCTTCTTTAAAAAGATTGTTATCTCCTGTTTCTGTTTTTGATAGAACACTATTATCTACCGTTTCTGATGTTATACTATTATTTTCTATTTCTGATTTTACACTATTATCTTCTATTTCGTATTTTACATTATTATCTTCTATTTCTGATTTTACACTGTTATCTTCTATTTCTGATTTTACACTGCTATCTTCTATTTCTGATTTTATACTGTTATCTTCTATTTCTGATTTTACACTGTTATCTTCTATTCCTGTTTTTACATCACTATCTTGGTTGTCAGAATTTAATTCATTTTCTACTAAACTTTCAGTGACTTCGCTACTATCAAGTGTTTCTCTCTTTACTGTTATTTCCTTCTCATCTTGCTTATCAAATTTATTATTTTGCTTCGCAGATTTATTTTTTCCAGGTTGTAAATGTTGTTCATAATCAGGATACTTGTCGCGAAATTGAATTATGGCATTTTTCAACAACTTGTGTTCCGTTATTCTAGCCATGATACGAGCACTTACCTTAGACTTTTTACTTTGTAAAATTTCTTGCAAACTCTTTTTATTACTAATGCCAAATTTGGTAATATTATCATTTTTCAACTTTTTCAAAAAGTGTATCTCGTTGATCAATTTGTCAGCTTTCTTCTTGTTCTTTTCTAGTTGTTTCTCAGTCCCTTTTTTCGCACGTAATGTTTTGGCTTCTCTAGTCAATTTATGAATTACACGTACCCTGGCCTGCTTTACTAATTTTCGCATTCGAACAATCTGTAATAAACATACAAACACTTGTTCTTGTTACTTTGTTAAAGTTCAACAAACTCTCATAACCTCTAAATTATTGAATAAGTTACTATAGCTTTTACCTCGTCATTAAATTCGGTTTTTCCCATCGTGTAACTTTCTTTTTCTTCTTTAATTGTATATAATATTTAATACTAAATAATTTTTATTATTAATATATATATTCTATATATATATAAATAAAAAACAACACTTATAGATTCATTAAATGTTAAGAAAACATGCAGAATGCGAATGCATTATAGCGCCCCTGACGGAAGATAATGAAAACTAAAATGACTGTTGTCGATAAAAATACTGAAAATAGCAAATAATGAATATCGAATTTAATATCATTATTTACTCGCTAGATGGAATTAATTTAAATTATCAAATAAAGGAATCTGCAATCAAATTTTCTTGCTTAAACAATAAACAAACAGTAACGTTTTAATAAAATATTGAAATAAAAAAACTAAACGATGAAATTAGTTGTAATTTTGCACCATCGTATATGATATTTTACAACAACGCGTATAGGTAAAATAATATTTGTATAATGCTTATTCAAAAATAGAATGTATTGTTAAATAAATAATACAGTACATCTTATCGATAGCAACATTTTTTAAATGATATAAACACGTTATGATAATTAACAAGGAAAGTACGTAAAGTTAAAGGATAAGAATTAATATAACTCGGGCATTTTATTTAAGCGTGCACATTAATTACATATAAAGTTGTTCAGTAGATAGCGCGTTGGTCAACGATCATACGTATACATTCGTATATGTTTACAAAACTAGAAACGTTGGTAAAAACTATCATCGCAACATCTTGCACTGTTTTGTTCAAGATAGAGGTAAATTATGTAATGTATTAAGTTTTACAAAGAAATTTACAAACGAGCATCGTTAGGAATGCAGTTGGATGATTTGCGGTATTATCTTTGACCTTGAACTGTATTTTTTTTTCTCTCTTCATAAGACATTAGCCTGTTTTGTCCTGCGTTCATGATGTGTCAGATATTTGTATGATTTTATTTTTGAAACGCGTTTACCTTTATTATCGATCGTCCATCGATAGATTCGATTGCTCGTAATGACATTTGTCAAATCATTCGAAAGATTTGAAAAATTTTTTACTCCAATGAAAGTTATATTTTCGCCTATAAGCGTATTTATATACGTGTGAAGATCTATAAGATTAGTAGTAGTCTCTGTTGACGTGTAAATTCGTGCAGTGTATTATTTTTGTTTCTGTCATCTACTGCCATATATTGTCATTTACGCAGTTCACTTTTTCAAATATTAACTCTTCGCCATTAGATCCCTTTTTGTAAGATAATTAATAATATTATTACGATGTGTTAATTTAGTTTGCACACATATATGTAGGTTATTAGTTAAATTAAAATAATATCTTCTCTAATAAAGATCTATTTTGTTGATTAAAAATAAAGGCAATTAATGATTGTTTAATTTGTATTTTCATTAATATTGATCATTTGAATATTATATTACTTAGAAAGTTCTTATACTTTTGTAGATCTCAATTTATACAGGAGCTAACACTGTATAATACATATTTTATTTTGAAGATATAACATTGCAAGTAGTGATTGTAATAATGAGTTGTGTAAGATGTTGTTTGATCAGTGCTGGACGTTTAGCATCTTCCAATCATGTCAGCAGCCACTGTGAGTATGATTTTTTTAATAATATGTATATATCAATATTTAATAACATTCAACTATTAAATTTGGCGGTTGTTTAGTTCACAAAATTGTTAGAGTTGTTGCTACTCGATCACTTACGACAAGTACAAGCTTAGCTAAGGCTCCAACCGAATCGGTACCACCTAGTAAAAGTGGTGGTAGTACAACATCCGGAGCATCAGGATCTGGTGGAGATAATGGTAAAAAAGATTCTCTTATTTGCCCAAAATGTGGAGACCCTTGTACTCATGTTGAAACTTTTGTATGTAAGTACAAATACTTTTATCTATTTTATTTCTTTTGACTTTTAAAAATAATCAATAATATTAACATCAATTTTTATTTTCTTCAATAGCATCAACGAGATTTGTGAAGTGCGAAAAATGTCATCACTTTTTTGTAGTATTGTCCGAAGTAGATTCGAAAAGAACTTTGAAAGATGCGTTGAGACCTGACACGGATTCCAAACATGGATTTTATAGAAAACCACCTCCGCCTCCTAAAAAAGTGATACAATATCTCTTAATATAAAACTAAATATTATTATTAATTATATAGTATACAAATACTATCAATGAATAATTTCAGATCTTTGAATATCTGAATAAGCATGTTATTGGTCAAGAATTTGCTAAAAAGGTACTCAGTGTTGCTGTATATAATCATTATAAACGGATATATAACAATTTACCAGCACAGAGCATTCAACCTAATGCTGGTTCAGTTGGTTCACAAGAAATGAATCATCCGTTTACTCATAGAGGTCTTAAACCACGTAAATAATATCTCTTATTATAATTTATTAGTGGCCTAATTGAGAAAATATTTTTATTCTCCCACATTTAATATAATTTAATGTAAAAAATTGTTGGACAAATATTGAAAGGCTTTTCTTTTTTTCTTTTGTTTTTTAGATTTATTGCACATATCTAGCGTCGGAAATTCATTAGGAGTCGGATATCAAAATATTTCTGGTAGTAATGATCAACAGAAAGGATCGAATCAGTCTCCACCTGGATCTGACATTTTAGACAGTCAACAACATCAATTGAAGTTAGAAAAAAGTAATATTCTATTGTTCGGACCAACTGGTTCAGGAAAAACTTTGTTGGCGCAAACAATAGCTCAATGTTTAGATGTACCCTTTGCAATTTGTGATTGTACCACACTGACACAAGCAGGATACGTCGGAGAAGATATAGAGAGTGTTATAGCTAAACTTTTGCAAGATGCCAATTATATAGTGGATAGAGCGCAAATGGGTATTGTATTTTTAGATGAAGTTGATAAAATAGGTGCTGTTCCTGGTATACATCAGTTACGAGATGTCGGAGGTGAAGGTGTACAGCAAGGAATGTTAAAAATGCTAGAAGGTACTATTGTTAATGTACCTGAAAGAAACAGTTCGAGAAAGCTTAGGGGCGATACGTTACAAGTGGATACAACAAATATTCTTTTCGTCGCATCTGGTGCTTACAACGGTTTAGATAGACTTATCGCCCGACGCAAAACTGAAAAATATTTGGGCTTTGGGGCGACGCCTCCATCCAAAAGTCCAGGAAGAAGAGCTGCCAGTCTCGCCGATGTAGCCAATATGTCAACTTCCGCGGCAACAGACAACGAAGAAAAAGATTTGTTATTGCAACAAGTAGAAGCGCGAGATTTAATAGACTTTGGTATGATTCCTGAATTTGTAGGAAGATTTCCAGTACTTGTACCTTTCCACACTTTAAACAAAGATATGTTAGTTCAAATTCTCACCGAACCGAAAAATGCTATGGTTCCTCAATATCAGATGTTATTCTCTATGGATAAGGTAAATATAGATATTTATGATGTTATTATATACATATTTGAACATAATTTAATCTAAATGAACTCTCATTACAGGTGGAATTAACATTTACAACCGATGCTTTGAGCGCCATAGCAGCGTTAGCCATGGAAAAGAAAACAGGTGCAAGAGGTTTACGAGCCATAATGGAATCTCTACTTTTAGAACCTATGTTTGATGTACCAGGAAGCGATGTGATGTCAGTCCATATAACAGAAGCATGTGTACGTGGTCAAGAAAAGGCACAATACATAAGAAGAGGTGAGGCAACAGAAGAGGAATTACAACAAGCGCAACATGTACAAAACTAGCAAATAATTAAAAAACAAGAGACCAGCATATAGCTGTTTTAATGCTATATTAGTACTGTCTCTTGTAAACATTTAAATGATATAAATCCAATATACAAATTTTTAAATGAAATTTGATGAATCAAATAATTTCCAGATAATAAAAGAACACTATGATTTTTAGATAGAAAAGATATAATGTACGTATTCTTAACTGAAAGTAATCACATACACAAACAAACACACATACACACAAATAAAAATAAAAAAAAAAAGTATTTATATTTTAATTAACTGTAAAATAGTTCCACAAACAAAGGAATAAATTGATAAAATATTTTATGTGATGACTATGTAATTGGAGCTTAATTCTATTTAGACACAAATATTCATTAAATTTGATTTTAGATGCAATTAATATTCCATATACGGAGTATCGAGAAATATATTATAACAGATGATGAAGCATTCCATAAACATCGATGTACATATGCATTTTATGAAACATCCTAAATTCTGCCAAATTTATTTATTCTATCTTAGATTAACTTATAGATTCATCGCCTGTTATTTTAACGAAATCTAATCAATAAATCGATATTAAGTTATCACATATTTGTTTAGTCATCAATATTTTTTTTGCGAAATTCGGAAACAAGAAAAACATTGTTATTGTATTGAAAAATTAATTAGCGTAAAGATAAAAAAAAATTAAATACTACTTAAAAAATAATTTTCCAAAAAAAAGTACAATATTTCTATAAAAATAAAATATAAAATTTTAACGTATCTGTAATTTTGTTCAAGAAATAATTATCTACATCAATATATATATATATATATATATATATTATAAC